>NW_028327174.1:178103692-178406723 GCF_987537825.1 Furipterus horrens | reverse complement strand
AATATTTTCGTCCTGCCTAAAATCTCCCGGCACCTAGGGGCCTGGGCTTTTGGAGACAAAGTCTAGTACTTCTTTGACTCTGTCTTCTGTCCTGTCCTGTCCCTGCATCCCTGCCCTGAGAGAGCATAGACCTACCAGCTCCTTGAATGAGGTAGGAGTGACAGGTACAGGAAAAAACAAAGCATCAGAAGGAAAAAAATAGGTTAGAATCTCAAAATATTATCTCACCACACTCGCATTTATTGAGTGTCCTTCCCTTCTCAATATTTCTTGAATTTCCTCCTGTGGTTTATTTGTATCATTTGCTTTGTTTTTATGTTTCCTCATTTTTCAGTCTAAGTCATGAAACAGCTTTGCAGGAATGTCGCTCCCCCCCCCCCCCGACTACCCATTCAGATACTGCCACTTACATTCATACATCTAAATATAGCGTTTGGAGGTTTGTGTGGTGCCCACAGCATCATTTATGATTGCTAGCAGGTATCTACCTAGTGACAGTCCACTGGGCTGAGACTGGATCTTCACTTCCTCAATCTGGTCATTCCTCTCACCCCTCTGTCTTCACTCCTCTGACTCCACCTCTGTGTTCATTTCTGTGGCTGACAAAAGATCCATGCAGGAGACTTCTCCTACAGTCTACCATACAATTCACTTTTTTCCATACACCTTCAATGTTGGAGTTGTATTCACTATGTGGATTGGAGAGACTTGCCATTTCAGGGTTGACAGACTGGGAAATTGTAACAGAGTGCAGAAGAGATGATTCCAGCTTAGTCTGGCTTAGAGAATGTTTCATGCATAACTGTATAATGGTTCTGGGTTTTTCTGTGTGACCCTTCATTACCCTGGAGTAGATGTATAGAGAGGGGACCAATTAGTGTTTTCCAACACCTTCTGGAGGGACTATTTCACATAGAGTGCACACTGTATGCTATTTAGGAAAGTGCTTCTCAATTCTCGCCTTCAGTGATGCAGTTAATGAAAGGTCAGGCCAGATTTTGAACTATAGTCTCCTATTTAACGGTCACTGCCATGATTAATTTTGTTATTTTCTTTTTTATATTCTTCAGGATTGTTCAATAGGATTTTGATGGCATATTTATTAGGCATATTTAGCCTGCCACCCTGTTACCTCAAATATCCTAAAGCTGAAATTTTTACCCATGTCTGTCTAACTCCAAACACCTACACTTTCTGCTACTTCATGCTGCCATTTAAGGCAGGCCTTAAATGTAGTGTACTCAATCTTCACCTTAAATGTGTGAGTCTATCACAAAACAGATTGTTTTATTGTAACTTTGATTTGTAGTTCCATAATCCCATCAGAGGATTCAGTAGTAAAAAATATGCTTTAGCCCTGGCTGGGTAGCTCAGTTGGTTAGAGCATCGACCTGATACGCCAAGGTTGCAGGTTCAATCTCTGGTCAGGGCACATACAAGAAGCAACCAATGAATGCATCAATAAATGAAACAACAAATCAATGTTTCCCTCTTCTTTGTCTCCTTCTCCCTCTCCCTCTCTCTCTTCCTCTTCCTTTCTTTCTCTACATCAATAAATAATTTTTTTTAATGTGTTTTGTACACTGTGTGACCTATACTGCAAAACATTTGTGATGGAAGAAGTTCCAGACAGACGTCAAGAAAAGGCATGTGACACACTGAACATAGAGCTTAGATGAGACATATGCAGGTGACTTGGTACTCTATAATTGGGCTATAATATGATAAAAAGAGAAAAAGTCCAGGCTTTGATTTGATGAACCGAGATCCAAATTCCTGCTCTGCCATCTTGAGCAACAATTCTGAGTCTTGGCTTTCTTATTTGTAAAATGGAGATAATGATATTCGCTTTTATGGTGATATGTCTATGAAATGAGGTTATGTCTGAAGTTTTGGACATACACAGGAGGTACATAAAAGATAGTAGTTATCAGGTGAGATACTATGGATTCCAAGTAACAGAATACCTAACTCAGAAGGACTTAGTAATAAAGGGGATATCTTGTATTTTGTAGATGAAAAGTTCTAAGAGGAGACTTTACATGCAATTTTACACAATAGTTCTTAAGGTCAATCAGTATTCCATGCGTTCTCTGAAATTGCCTTGACTTTGTTCTCCTCCTGAGTCAGCTTTGTGTCTAAGGTAGCTTCCCTATGCTGACAAAATGGTTCATCGCACTCTCCAAAGGAAGAAAATAATCATTTGTTCCAGAATTACTAGCAGAAGTCGAGATTCATGCTGACTCGTCATTCCAGAACAAATGGCCGAGGAAATCCATTGACTGGCTCAGCTTCGGACTCTGCCTGGGGAGCAGGATACAAGACCACTCTTTGCAAACCCTCCATATCTCTATTTTTTCATTTTCCTTCCACTTCTCTCCCACACCCCCAATATTCCGTCAAAGAAACCTTTTCTAGCCTGAGTTTTAGAGATGAAGAAAGGGACCCCTTTGTCTTCAAACTCTCAAATATTTTGTCTGTGCCTTGAGATCTCTACATATTCCTAAATATTTAGATTTTTGAAGATCAAAGCCAGAAAGTTCTCTCTGTTTCTATGTTTTACCCCAGCATATCCCTCCGAGACAATGTCCACTTGATACTTCATTTTTCCTTTCCTTGAGTCAGAGGAATTAGAAAGTCTTGCAATTAGTTAAGTCAAACACTTAATATTTGTCTGTGGAGAAAAGATACACTGTACACATAATACCTTCTTCAGTAATCATCAGCATTTTCATCTCGATGCGAATTTTTTACATCTGTCTCAGAATTGGTAATAAACTCCAAGGACTAACTTGCCGGTACTGTCGGACAAGCCAATAAGACCATTTCTAATCCCTAGCCTACAGGTGCAAGGACTTGAGCATGCACAAAATCTTAACACAGTCCCCAAGGAGTCCTTGGGGGAGCCCCACCATCTCTTCATTCGGGTTCCTATTAGCAGTGACAGCTGAATTTCGGTATTCTAGTTTTCGTCAGCTGTTTGGGATTTGATAGCTGAACCTAACAATCTTTGTTTAGAATTCTCCTTTTGTTCTTGTAGCTTAAAAAAAAAGAACAGGCAACAACAACTCACTGAGAACAAAGAAATGCAGCTTTTTCAATTCCTGATCAGTAGTACCAGACTATATCTAGTTGCATATCTTGAGATATTTTGGCTACTGCTTGTCCAAACACAACATTGCTTCAACAGAGCTATGCGTAACCATCAAACAAATACACACACAGACAGACAAAACCTTCCATGGTTCTTTTTTCCCTTTACAAACTTGAAGGACTGGTGACATCATAATTTATGTATGGCACTTAGCATATATTCAATTCCTTATTACTATTATTGTATGAAGAAAGGCCCTGGTCTGGGCCTTCAAATCTTTCTCAATACAGCCTCAGTGGGAGGTGGGAAAGGCTTGTAGTAGAAGTCTAACTGAAATTGGATACATGGGCTTTTCAGTGAAGCTGCAAGCTGTGTTAGATTATTTCAAATACTGTTCTGTGTTGTTAAAGTTATATTATATGTATGTTAATGTAGGATTTGGCTAAAATTTTGTCTGAAAAAAAAATGTATTCAAGAATTTCATAAATGATAAGCCAAGGGGAAATGTGTAAACCTTTCAGGAAGATATAACCTGGTAGTTCATAACTGTGGTCCTCAGGGACCCTTGAAAATAATGAGCCATAGCTAGCAGTTGCCAAATCCTAGATGGGCACTCAGGGCTCCGGGTATAGAAATGAATTTCACCTCAGTGGACATTACATGAGAGTAACAATTCCCAACACTGGATTCAAGTCACCTTTTATATACAGAGTTATTTTAACCAGGCTTCTTCCTTTAATATCTTGTCTGTAACTGTAGTTAGCACAGGATGGGCACTTAACATACATGTGTTGAATGAATAAATTGATGAATGACCCACTTTCAGATTTTGGTGTGTTCTGTCACTCCAATCACCTTCATCCCAAGCAATGGCTTTCAACATTAGAGATTTTCAGATAGATATGCAAAGACCCTAAAATGAAAACAGATTCCCACTGAGTCACATGTTAAAAGAATCAATCTTTTCTCCCGTAACACATTAACCCAGTAGTTATATAAGCATAAAAATATGCCGCCAAGACCAATCCCAAACCATTTATCAGTTTAAAATAGCCAGTGTTTCTTTGGGAAGAACAGGTAAGTGTAAGAATGGGAGTCATGGGGTAAAAATGCAACATGGATTTCTCTCCCAGTATTTTCATTAGATTTTCCAACCTGAGACAGTCAAATGCAGAACTACGAGTGGTGAGGAGGAAACAAGTACTTCTGAGCAGATCAAACAGGCAAGTGTCCTCTGTCATTCTACTAATCTAGCATCCATCCATTTGCTGTTCTAAGGCCTACGGTAGAAAGACCAAGCCAGTCTCCCTCAGCATCCCAGGCTACATCCAGCTGCCCTAACTCTCAGAATGTGTACTCTCTAGCCTCTCCCCTGAGACCTGCATCCCAGCCCTGTAGCCACCAGAGACAGGATGAAACTGTAGGCCAACAGTTGAGGGTCTCAGTAAAATACGAGGTAGGTAATCAGAGTAAACTTTTTCCCCAAAGGGTGCATTAAACCAACTGTGTCTTTCACAAATTGGTTTTTCTAATAGGGCTCAGTAGTTAAAGATTCATCAAAACAAACAAAGTTAATAAAAGGAAGAAAGGAAGAACAGGAAGAGAGGGAGGGTGAGGGAAGAGGGAGGGCAGAAAAAATTTAATTTTTATTTTGTTTTCCATTTTAAAAACATCATAGCTGATACCATTCTAGAAGACTGAGTAATGTAACCAACCCTTGATTTCTACAGCTATAATTTGGAAATGAAGAAACCTTCAATTCTTAAAAACTGAGTAAATAGTAATTTCTTTTACTTTGATTTATCAAAGTAAATCAAATCCGTGAGCTGAATTATTTACAAAACTCAAACTGACTGTGTGGTTTTTAATGTAATTTAATTTTTCAACTTCTCTCATTTATGTTCCCCGAAGTCTCTGTTCCTTGATAACAATCATTATCTGGCTGGGCTCTAACCTTGTGAAAACACTACCAGCCAGTTTATCTGCCAATGGGAGATCCAGGGCATAATTGCCCTAGGAGATTTCAAGGAAGTAGATAGACCAATTTACAAAGTTTTTCCTTATGTCTCCTTTCAGAATGTTGGTAACTGTGGGATGAATGCATTTATACTATAAAAAATAATTTTTCCACCTCTTCTTTATTTATTCAAATATTGTTTAAATTCAAAAGGCTTCATTTGAAACACTGACTCCCTAGGTTTCAGAGATTATTGCCTATGGGATTTTCAATTACTTTGAAGGAAAAAAAGACAGTAAAAGGGCATTTATTTGACTTTTTAAAAATATTTTATTTTTTAAGAGCAGCTTTTGGTTCACTGCAGAGTTAAAAGGCAGGTACAGAGATTTCCTATACACCCCCTGTTCTCACACATGCATAGGCTCCCCCATTATCGACAGCCCTACCAGGTTTTCTGTGGACATAAATTTTCAGCTTCTTTGGATAAATACCAACGAGCATGAATGCTAGATCATCTGGCAAAAGGATACTTAGTTTTGTAGAAATCATCAAACTGCCTTTCAAAGTACCTTTCTTCAGTCCCACTAGCAATGACCCAGAGTTCTTGTTTCTACCTCCCCACCGGCATTTGGTGTTGTCAGTGTTCTAGGTTTTGGCTGTTCTGATAAGTACGGAGAGGTATCTTATTGTTGTTTTAGTTTTTATTTCCCTGATGACATATTACGTGAAGCATCTTTTCATATGCTTATTTGCCATGTGTACATCTTCTTTGGTAAGGTATCTGTTAGGTATTCAGCCTATTTTTTTAATTGGGTTGCTTGTTTTTGTGGAGTTTTAAGAGTTTTTGTGTATTTTTAGATAACAGTCCTTTATCAGATATGTCTTTTGCAAGTATTTTCTCCTAGTCTATGGCTTATCTTCTCATTCTCTTGGCATTTTTACAGATCAGAAATTTTTAATTTTAATGGAGTCTAGCTTATCAATTTTTTTTTCATGGGTTATGCCTTCAGTGTTGTGTCTAAAATGTTACCGCCATATCCAAGGTCATCCAGGTTTTCTCCTATGTTATCTCCTAGGAGGTTCATAGTATGGATTGCATTTGACATTTAGGTCTGTGAACCTTTTTTGAGTTAATTTTTTTTTTTTTTGTATGTGGATGTCCAGTTGTTCTACCACCATTTCTTGAAAAGACCATCTTCAAAATGTTGCAATCCATATGACATGCTCATTCCAACCAACCTTTGTCACTTGTCAAACAAGCTTTATTGGGGACTGGGCTTGCCTTATATGAGAACTAGAGGGACAAACAGATCAGCCTCCATAAAATCTCACCGTTGGCTTCCCAGCCATGCCTATATTTATCCTGCTCTTGCCTTCCTATATTCTTCATTCAAATTTCACCTTTATTTACATTCTTATTTTAAGCCTCTTCAGATTCTTGATAAACAAACAGCAAACAAACCAACCTACAAAATATTTAGGTTTCCTATAGCTCAAAAGACATGTTTAAAGATTAATGTTATGAAGGTATAATCCCCATCAGCCTCATTAACAGTTACACATGCTTAAGGTTGAAGTGAGACATTATACATCTTTAGCTCGCTGCATCCCCATTTGAGGAATGACGCTGAGGGCACATGCGGGTGTGGCTGTCACACATGATTCATTGCGCTGCTTAAGACCGTGTTTGCGTTGTGAACACCAATGCAATTTGCAGAGCCTTCCCTTGGCTGTTTGAATTCTCCCAGTCATATTCACCAAAACGGCCTGTTTGAAGCTATAATTGAGAATGATCATAAGTTTTATGTCCTGTCCTTTCCCGTGCGTTAGCCCCATTCAAGCTCATCCAGTACAAGCTGGTTGCAATCTACTCTCCACACATGGCCCCGTTCAATTTTGTTACATCCTTGCAGTCGCGATAGGCTTCACCAAAACTGCACTTTAGTTTTGGCCTCATATTTAGATTGATGAAACCATTCAACTCTCCCACACCCCCCACAATGTGGCATCTTGGAGTTGATCTGAATTTTCCAGTCACCTAGGAGATAAGAAATTGCCCCCACTTGACAGATTTGTATTTGGCAGTGAATTTGATGCCGTATCTCTCATACTCTCGGAGGACATTCTTCAGTTTTTAAGCATTTTCTACATTCTTCAGTCTTCAACACATTGCTGACAAAAGTGTTATTTATGTAGTAGAATTAACTGATAGCTTTCTGCTGTCTCAACCAATCAAATAAGGGATGGTTGACAGCCTCTGAGTTTTAGTCTTTGTTTTCCCAGTTGATTTATGTTTATAACACTGTACCAATTTCTTTAAATTGGGCCCTTTGTGTTTTATATAGCAGTACCCGCACGGCACACGTTAATAACAATTAATGGATTAATGCTATTAATGGTAGCATTTATTTTATTTTTTAAGTATATTTTATTGTGTTGTTACAGTAGTTCCAATTTTTTCCCCTTTGCTCCCCTCTACTCAGTACCCACCTTCCCTCCAGCAATCCCACCCCCCTTAGTTCATGTCCATGGGTCATGCATATAAGTTCTTTGGCCTCACCCTTTCCTATATTATGCTTAACTTCCCCCTGTCTGTTTTGTACCAACCAATTATGCTTCTTAATCCCTGAACCATACCCCATTTCTATCGCTTCCCCCTCCCAACTGATAACCCTCCAAATGATACTCATACCTATTATTTTGTTCCTATTCTGGTTTGCTTAGCTGGATTTTGTTTTTATTTTTTAGATTCAGTTGTTGATAGTTGTGAGTTTGTTGTCATTTCAGTGCTCATAGTTTTGATCTTCTTTTTCTTAAGTAAGTCCCTTTGACATTTCATATAATAATGGCTTGGTGATGATGAACTCCTTTAGCTTTACTTTGTCTGGGAAGCATTTCATCTACCCTTCCATTCTAAATGATAGCTTTGCTGGATAGAATAATCCTGGTTGCAGGTTGCCTTTCATCACATTGAATACTGCTTGCCAGTCCCTTCCTGCCTGAAAAGTGTCCACTGAGAAATCAGCTGATAGTCCTATAGGCACCCCACTGTAGGCAACTCTCCACCTCTCTCTTGCTGCCCTCAGGACTCTCTCTTTATCTTTCACCTTTGGCATCTCAGTCATGATGCGTTCTGCTGTGGTCCCCTCTTGGTCCAGTTCACCCAGGACCCTCCTTGCTTCCCGGACCTGTATGTCTGTCACCTTTGCAAAATTCAGGAAGTTTTCCTCATTTTTTTCAATTCTTGCTTCCTCATTCTGCATTGGTTGACTGTTTTTCTTCCTTATGTTCCAAATCATTGATTTGAACCCCAGTTTCCTTCCCTTCACCATTGGTTTTGTGTGGATTTTCCTTCGTTTCACTTAGCATAGTCTTCACCTCTTCTCTTACGCATTTGCCATACTCAAGCATATCTGTCAAGCCTATGAGCATCTTTATCACCAGTGTTTTGAATTCTGTGTCTGTTAAGTTGTCTGTCTCCTCATCTGTTAGATTGGCTATCTCCTCATCACTTAGTTCTCCCACTAGAACCTTGATCCATTCCCCCTTTGGGGCCATACTTCTCTGTCTCCTCATTTTGACAGGCTCCTGTGTTTGTTAGCCTCTGCATCCCAGGTAGAACTGTCACTGCTGTTACGTTGTAAGGGGTGGAGCCTTAGGAATTCGTCAGTACAGGGAAACCTGTTTCACCACGTTGTGGTGCTGTATGTGGGGGAGAGGTCCGAAAGGGAACAATGACACCTGCCCAGCACTCGTCCCTTTTCCAGGAACCTCTTCCATTTCTGCACTGGACTGGAGCCCCTCTAGCTGCTTCCCTGGTCATCATTCCCAGAGTGGGTGGGTCTGTGGATGTTCTAGGACTGTGGGGACCCTTTAAACAAGCGGACTCTGCTGAGAGACCGGCAGTTTCTGCCTCTGTCCCAACCCCCACTGGTCTGCAGTCAGAAGCAATGAGGCTTTATTTTCCCCAGTGCTGGGACTTTGAGCTGCTCTGGTGAGGAGCCAGGAGCGCTCCCCAGGTGTCCCTCCTGACTTTAAAACGTGTGACTGCACCTTCAGCCGGCCTGCCACTGCCACCACTGCTGCCACCACCACGCCGCGTCCTTTCTGCCTGGGTTCCGCCCCTCCTACCTGTCTGGATGAGTATTTCTTCTTTATATCCTTGTTTGCTGGACTTCCATGCGCTTTGATTTTCTGGAACTTCTGGTTGTTTCTAGTTTTGAGGTAGTTGTATTCCTTCTTAGTTGTGGAGGGAGACATAGCATGTCTGTCTACGCCTCCATCTTGGCCGGAAGTCCCGCATTTATTTTTTTAATTACCACTTTAATTATTCTCAGATAATGCTTTCTGAACCTAATAACCATGCACTTGAGAGAGCAACACTCAGTTGTTAGTGACTAAAGGTAGCTATGAGGAGGGAAAAGTAATTGAAATCAGACTCTTGTCCCTAAGGCAAACTCAAAATTAGATGCATTTATAAATAGTTATTGAAAGCACTATTTTAAATGGAAAACAAGTAAAAGAGTATTTACCATTGGACAGAGTAGAAATTCTAAGGTGGATGCAAAAAAAAGATAAAAAATCATTGTTGGTATTTATAAATGAAAGTAAGTAGTTCCTAGTAGCTCAATAAATGCTTGCCAGATTGTAGCAGGAGTTATCACATGAAAAACCATGCCAAACTGAACACCCACCTGACTATTTATATGAATAAGGAACAAAGAGAATTGCAATTTGGAGCGACATCCATGCTAGGCAAGCAAAGCAGTTCAGTACGGCGATTAAGAAAGTGGACTAAGGGCTGGACTGCCTGGGCTCACCTGCTGTACCACTTTGTAACTATATGATGCAGTCACTATGCCAGAGTTCCCTCGTGTATAAAATAATAGTACTATGCATACCTCATAGAATTGTTCTGAACATTCAAATATATATAAATAAAAAATATAAAACCAAATAAAATAATAACTACAACTTAAGCTTATTACTTTACAGTACCTAAACACAATACCTGGATGTATTAAGTATAAGCCACAGTTGTTATATAGTGTGTGTGTATGTGTGTGTGTGTGTGTGTGTGTGTGTGTGTGTGTGTGTGTGTGTTCTACTCCCTAGCTGTGTGAGAAGCCACAGTTGTTATTATTTTCATTTCATTGTGTATCTGGAGTGGTCAGCATGCCCGAGATCATCAGTCTGTATGGAGATGCTGATCATTGTATGTAAAGCAATCAGAATACTAACCCTAAGAGTCTGTCGGGAATTCGGGAAAGAACAGTGGCTCTGGTCGGGCCATCCAAGCCCCAGTGGACCCAGTGCGGTCAGTCAGTGGGACATTGTCTGGCTATGTGCTGTGCTTACTCACTTCCCCAATACCCTCTCCTAGGCCCTGCTGAAATCTTGGTTCTCCAGGGCAGTGGGCCCTAAAGGCAGGCATTTGCCAGAGAGGAGCAGATAATTATTGGTGGCTGCTAATGTACAAATTTCTCTTCTACTTCCTCTCTAACCATCCACACAGCCTTTAAGTATCTGTCCCAGACTCTCTGACTCCCTGGTGGGGAGAAGGGAGATCTTCCTCCACTGCAGCTGTTCCACAAGATATTCTAGGGGACCTCAGTCCCTGCTGAAGCCCCACACCAGGTCCCAGGTAACCTAGGATGCGGAGTTCTTCCCTTCCTCACCCACTCTACCTCTCAGTTCCTCATTTACACACCTCCCCATCTGCCCCAACACTGCGCTCCCCAGCTCGCAGGCCATTTTGCAGTGAGGTCCTCAGAGGGCAGCACAGGCAGCACACCACCAGCAGGTGCAGGCACCTTAGCAGCGCTGTCCAGTAGGGCTTTCTACAGTGATGGAGATGTTCTGTATCTACACCATCCAATATGGTAGCCATTAGCCAAGTGTGGCTATTGAGCATTTAAAATGCTGTTGGTATGACTAAAAAACTAAATTTGCATTTAATTGCAATCAATTTTAAAAATCACCTATAGCTAGTGGCTATTGTATTGAACAGAACAGCTTTAGAAACAGCCTGAGTCCAAGTCCCACCTCTGCATGTTCTGGCACCATGATATTGGGAAAGTAACTTTTAATTTTCTGAGTCACAGTCTTTCATTATATCTGGGAGTAATATATTAGTTACCTCATAGTGCTGATTCAAAGATAAAATAAGCTCTAATTTGAAGCACCTAAAATAGGATATATTCTAGAGTAAGCTTTCAATGTTAGCTAGTTTACACATATAAAAATACTTACTTTTTTTTCCTCATGATTGAGCTGGGTTTGCTCTTCTCAGAGTATTGATTGGTTGAAGGAGTCACACCAAAATTATGTTCAGTTGACCCTAAGAAAACAGAGAGATAACAGTGACCAATAGTATGTAATGAAAATATAAAAAAGCTATTGTCAACTAAACCTTGGGGAAATACACCATCAAATTTATCCAAGCCTAATTGAGCCTTGGAGAAACATACCTAATCCTTTCTTTATCAAAAGATATTTTATTCTGTGGGTGTTTCAAAGGCCAAGTCATGAGAAAATTTCTTGAAGGAATGACATATTTTGCTTGATTGAATCTGGAAGGGTTGGGCCTTGACTAAAATATCTGACATAGATAATGAATAAAGAGTCATCAACAGTCACTTAGCAGAGCAGGAAATCAAGTTAATAACATTTTATTGAACACCTGCTCTGGATTTCACAAAAATAATATGACAATGTCTCTGCTTTTAAGAATTTACAGTGTTTTGGGAGATGCAATCTTTTTCAAAATATGAATGGTAAAGAATGAACTATGATAAGTGTCATGGGTATTTGGAAGAAGAGAGCTCAGTCGGTTTTGGTTGAAATAGCTGAGGGGCACTTAAGAGAGGGAGGAGGGCATCGGATTGTAGTCGAACAAAAGGGCACTGCTCATCTTCCAGGTCGGAGAAGGGTAGTGCAGGAGGAATCACTGCTGGAAGCACATGCTTGTGGCAGGCATTGTTTAAACTGTGCAGGCTGGCATTCAAGGAACACATCTAAGTCTCCTTTGGAATCAGTTCACGCAGCATATATTTCTTGAACATTTTATACGTACCTGGCGAAGACATCGTAGGTGGCTTGTGGTTTGCTCAGAATTGTACAGTTGAAAACTTCATGCATGGTATCTTCATATCCCCATATTTATAAGCCAGAACACTCTAGTACATGATGACGTAAATGTACATGGGATCATGACAATTCCTACAGAAGTATTACTATCTAGATGTCTAGGTGTTTGCTTTAAATCATTATGGGTGGGCTTTATATTTCATGTTTTTCAGTTTCAATGTCCGTTATATTCCTTTTAGAAAAACATATTTTGCAAAAATTCTTACTGAGTCAATCAAAATCTTACCATTTTTAAAACATTCATAAGCATAGGCCTATCAGGGCTTTCATATCTTTTGTTCTAAGCAGCAACTTCAACATGTAAATTCTAAAATCACAGAATCATGCAATTTTTTCCTAAGAATATAAACCTCCATTTTTGGTAAGTTATATAAAATAAGCAGGAAATTTCTTCAGTGTTAGGAGCCAGGAAACTACTCACCCCCAAAAAACATGTTTTAAAATATATAAGTAAATAGGAATAAATAATAAGCAATTTTTTTTAAGTAACTGAGTTTTAAAAAACTAGCACATACCCCCCCCATTTTTATAGAAATATTGACCCTTCCATTGGGACCAGAGTAAAGGTGATGAGGTGACATCCCCCTACACCCTCCAAAGTGTGGTCCCTGGCCCAGCAACATCAGCATCAGCACCATGGGGAAACTTGTTGGGAATGCAGACTCTCAGGCCCTGCCTCCAACAGACTGAATCAGATTCCCAGGTGGTAGATATGCACATGATAAGTTGAGAAGTACTTCTCTAAGGAATATTAAAATATTACTTAATTAACTTAAAAATATGGTGCCAGTTAACTTAGCCCTGTATCCTCAGTTCCTTTCACAGCTGATTACATGTAAATTGGTCCCAAAGAATAGACAGGACTAGAGCTTTCATGTTGAAAGAACAAAGCCTTCTGAACAAGTGCGGACATTCCCTCTTCCTCAAATAAATATTGAACATGCATTTTTAAAATATCAGTTAAAGAGATGACCAACTGCTTTTTTCCTCGGTCACATACAAGGACATGACTGTATAGTCATCTTTCTCGTCAACAGTTTCTTTTTTTAATTAAAGTATGAAGTATAAATATACCCTAATAAGTACAATAAACAGTCAACTAGATAATGATGGAAGGAGAATTGGAAAGATGGTGGAAGAAAGAAATATTGAGGTGGTGGGGAGAAATGGAGGGGCAGCTGGGTCAAGGCCGGCAGTGCCCTGCAAGCCCGGCTTCCTCACTTCTCAGGGTGTTCCTCCCCAGCAGCCTGCCCCCCTGCTGCAGGGTGAGGGAGCAGAGCTGGAAGCAGGACCCTAAGCCAGAGCACTCATTTATAAAACACTCTCTTGGGCAAGTGAAATTAAGTCCATCATTGCTATAACTGGAGGGATTCAGCCTCCAATTGATGTTAAAGCTTTTAAAAAACTGGAATAGAAGTGCATCTTTTAGTTTGGAAAGATTAATCATTAAAAAAAACAACAACAGAGGATCTAGCTTATGGTTGTAGTTATTAGCTACAACTAACAATTCCTTAAGAAAAGAAAGGTACAAAACAGTTGCTTGAATATTGATTCCTTCTTTGGGGTAAAAGGAAATCTATGAAAAGTCAAATTCAATATTATTTTCAGACTCGGTCACTATAATGAAGTCTAGGAGTTTAATATAAATAAACCAAATATAATTTCATGTGATCATCAGGAAAGGAGGTATAAAAAGGGCCCTAATAATAGTGGTAGCTCTGTTCAATGTTGAACAACTGGCTCTTGGGGAGCGGGGGGGCAATTGTAGCATTTACCAATTTCTATGCTATAAATGCTCCCAACATGGTTGGTTTCAGCCTACCATTATGATGCCATTGAACGCAGAATTCAGAAGAGACTCATACAATTGTTCTCAGGAATCCATAAAAGCTGCTCCAGCACACTCCTAAAAATAACTAAATGTGCAGTTTTTTTCTACTAATCAACTGATTAAGCAACACTTGGTCCCTGGTCCACACGTATTTATTTATACTATGAAAAGTTTAGTGATTTTACTATTAATCTTAGTCAAAGGTTAAGGGCCAAAGTTTAAACTTCAAACGAGCAAGCAGATGAATTTTAAAGTTTGGCTTCCATTTTTTTTATTTTTAGCATGGCAGAAAGGCCTTCAAAGGCTTTCACTTTTTATGATATCCTCTTGCACATCAATCACTCTCAGGATGATGTTTTTAATACCTGTTAAAGATGAAGAAGTGCTTTTCGTGGCTTATGTTTTGCCTTCTTGAATCTCTTCCCCTGAGTTCCTGTCACTATGTTGGATGTAATCATGAATTCTGAGGACAGACATGGAGCAATGGTCATGAATATCTACACTCCAGAGGAGCACTTTGTCATAATTTTTGACAGCAATATTCCTCAAGATCATCAGGTAGATTAAAGTTGAGGTTGTTGCCTCAAAAATAATTTTAAGGTAGACATTTATAACACACACAAAGCAGGCTTATAAAATTATTTGTCATAGATGACATTTTAAACCCATAATAGAAAATAATGTTACTAATGATTAAAGTTTAAAACCCAAGAAATCATAAAACCTTATTGTTATAATACACCATCTATTGTATTATGCATTTATTATAATAGACATAAGATGAGATTTCTCATTCAGAACAGTGTCTCATTTAATACTTACTTACCCAGTACCTCCCGAACTTTCACAGAAATATTAATGATAAGACATTAAAAGAATAGTTCACTAGGGCACTAGAATTTAAGGCTTAGATATAATTTAATAATAACTGATACACTAGCAACAGTTATAAGAAATATGGACATGAATATAGAACACTCACCCAAGCATCAGCTCATGGCATGAACCAGTTTTGTGTTAGGAAAAAAGTACCAGATACAAAAGGCAGAAAAAATCTACTGTCACCTTTGCAACCTAACATGTTTCTTAACCAGAGATGTAGGCCCTGCTCTGGGAGATCATCTCTCTATAATGCTTAGAACTGTACTGTGCAGTATGGAGTCTCTCAACTCCTAAAACCACTCCCTCCCACTTCCATTGGCATTTTCCTACCTCTCTGCAGAGTCAGTAAATCCTATAAAATAACTGGGAAGGAAATAGAGGGAGGGATTAAGAGTTGGAACAATTAGGAATGGCATGGAGCATCCTAGAACATTTAATTATGGTCGTTAATGCCCCCCCAAATTAGGCAGTGGAGAAGCCCCCACTGGGTTCATGCCTGCTAGAATATGGAAACTTATCTAGGAGCAGTGTACACACACATTCCCTCTCCGGTCAAGAAAGGGATTTGATATTTTAACAAATATAAAGAACAATATGGACCAAAGTAATCACCCTATTTGTTGATAAACACTAAATCTAGACAGATGTTATCTTCACCAAGAATGAGTAGAGAAGAAATTTCAATATGAACCAAAATAAACTACAAAACAAGAAGGAAAATTAGCAGCCAGAAGACCCAGAGAAGAGCCAACCATCATCATATGATTAAGTTTAGGATCTCAAAGAAAATTTCAGTTAAGTGCAAAAAATGTCATGAGATGAAACAAAACAAGTCATTTTAAAAGCTGAGAGGAGATCAAAGGGGCAGATAGATGAGATATTGAGGAATTGGTAAAACACAATAGTCAAGTTTAAGATGACATTGGGGAAGTAAAGAGCAAAACTTATGCTGCAGAACACTGAAGGATTGATATGGTTCACAAACTTGAAAAGCCTTCTTAAAATGAAGGGAATAAGGACAAATATATGTAAGTTATGAGAGACTACTATAGTTATGAAAGAAGAGTATGGAGAAAGAATATTCAGATATTTAGTGATGCTTGATGATATTAGAGGTTAGACCACAACAAATTGAACTCCATGAAGAAGAAATCAGAATAAATTGAAAAAGAAGACATCGTCAAAGCTATAGTTTAAGAAAGACCAGTGCATATTTTTTCAAGGGCTCCTAAAGTCCAGGAAAAAAATGAGTTAAAAGGAATGTAGCATCCAGGAAAACCAGACAAAATTTTGGGTGATCAAGATAAATAATTTTTTTTAAATCTTTTAAGCATCTGAACAAGGTTATCTATACCTGAACAAATTCACCTATAAAATATTGTCTTCTGGTGGGTTCCCCCAAAAGCAGATTCTGAGAAAGTGGTTTGGTGACCCCAGGAAGCATCTGGAGGGGTGTGGGAACATGAAAGAAGGAAAAGAAAGGATTCATCAAAGAGATCTTTACTGAGCTGGTTTCAGCTATGGGCAGCAATGGGGACTCAATCCTGAAGGAGAAATCTAGGACTAAAGACTACACACTGCAGTATTATCCACCCAAGGAGTCAGAAAGCTGCAATATCCCAAGCTGCCAGCCCATATGCTGGGAGAAGCCCTCAGAGAGAAAGTCACAGAGGACAGTAGTGGGACACTCACGACACATATATACTGAAATGGTGAACCTTTAGGTGATGGGAGGAGGGCATTGAAAGCATCTACTAACAATGACCAAAAAGTTAGCCTCAGACTTTTCTACAGCAACAACACAGATAAGAGAAAATAGTAAATTAGTATCAGCAGAGTTTTGAGGAGAAAGGAATATGTGTCAGTATTTGATATCCACAAAACTCCTTTATGGGTAAATGCAACAGCAAGACATCTTCGTATGCAAGACCTAGAAAACTGTATTGCCCGTGCACCCATCTTTAAAAAAATAATCAAAATGTCCATATAGAAATACTATTTGATCCTACATATTTAACTCCCTTCCTCAGTTCCCTTGGAAATTTCAAAGCAAACATAAATTTTCATCCTCAGTATAAGTCAGAAAATAAATCCATTCATCAGCCAAAAAGTTGGAAGAATTTCTACAAGATAGAGCAAAAATAGAGTCTGGCTGAGGAGAGTATTCCCAAGGTTCAATGCATGAATATTTAAAATATATGGAGTAATTACTGAAGAATAAATCCAGTAAGGTAAGCGGCATCTGAAATGACTCTCAATAATCTCTGCCGTGTGGTATTCACACCCTTGTGTAGACCCTGGCCCATGTGTGTGTAATGAACCTAGTGACTTGCTTCTCACTAATGGAATACAATAAATTGATGGGATATCGCTTCTGGGATGAGGTATAAAAACTGTGGCTTCTGTCTTCCTAGTTCTCTCTCTCTTGCTGGTGTTCCTTCTCGCCCTTTAATTTGCTTACTTTTCCGTGTTGTGAGATGCTTTATGAAGAGGCCAATATGGCAAGGAACTGAGTGAGAGGGGTCTCTGACCAGCAGCCGGTGAGCAATTGAGGCCCCCAGTCCAAGCACCCTTGAGGGACGGTGGCCAGCCAACAACTGTGGGACTGAGCTTGGATGTGGATGCTTACCCAGCTGAACCTTGAGATGAGGCTGCAGACCTTGTCTACACCTTGACTGGAGCCTATGAGAAACCCTGAAGTAGAGGACACAGGTAGGCTGCCTGCATTCTTGCGCTCAGAAACTCTGAGATAATAAGTGTCGTTTTAAGCCATTAAATTTTAGATTAATTTGTTACAAAGCAATAGATAATACACCCCAAACCACCAACCCCCAACATCAAAATCCAGGACTTAACAACAAGCACAGGCCATCAAGAAGCAGGGGACCGATTGAACCAATTCAAGGTCTGTGTCAGTGCCTGCACTAAGCTTCCTTGCAAGTGGCCAGCGTGCTCAGTGGTGGAGGTGGTATCACTATGAGTTCCCTATCATTGTGGTCACACCACTTAGAGGTTGACTTCAGACCCTTAGCCACCTCTGCGCTGTAGAGTATCAAAGGTGAGGCAGTGGGAGTGGTCCACTTCCTGTAAAAGACTATAAAGAAATCCCACTAAAAGGCAGCCTGCTTTTTATTATCACCATGCACTGACAATTCTAAACAATGTCAGTGATGACATACTCCTCCCCATTGGGCAGAAAGGCCTTGCCACCTTCCCTTTGGTACATCACTAGCTGCCCTGACAAAGATCTTACAAATACTTGGCTGAGTAAGGCTTACTGCTGAGCTTGTTTTTTGTTTTTTGTTTTTCCATCTGCATTTTTCATGGAAAATTGGGTCTCTTACCCAACACAGATGCCCTCACAGAACAGAGTGGCAAGCAAGAACAGGAGTAAAGGGAAGGGCGGGCTCTAGATCAAAACAAATGAGACTCTTCCTACTGAAGTTCCGAAGCATAACAGTGCCACATGCACAGTCACCACCTGTGGTCACCTGTCAGTGGCAGTATTTATTCTCATTCACTCAATAAATACTTACTAAGTGCCTAATTTGAGCCAGATATCTTCCTGGACTAGAGTCCATAATTGCCTTTGTGGAGCCTACATTCTAGTAGAAATAGATTGAAGTCAATGAAAAAGTAAAATATATACCAGATTACAAATATTATGAAGGAAACGAAAGTCAGGAATGGGGGATAGCATGGGACAGGACAGATTTTGCAATCTTAAAGGGGCAGGATAGGTTTTTGCAATCTTAAACAAGGTGCTCAGAGAAGACTACAATAAGTGGAGGGCATTTGAACAAAAACCTGAAAAAGGTGATGGAGAGAGCCATGTGGGTATCTGAGGGAAGAAAAATTCAGATAAAAGGATGATCAAGGGCAAAATCCCTGAAAGTGTAGAGCTCTTACAGTGTTTGAGAAACAGCGAAGAGGTGAAGAGAACTAGAGTGGAGAAAATGAAGGGACAGTACTAGTACATGAGATCAAGGGAGATAATGATCTCTGCTTCTCTTCCTTATATCTTCTGTGAATTCCTTTTATCTGTGGAGTCTAAAGTTCATCACTACTGGCAAAGGACTTTGGGAAATGTAGTTCTAGACCTCCAACCTCTGTGATACGTGGGTAAGAACATAAGTGGGTAGCAAAAGTGCCTAGCATCAATAAGCTATCTAGTACATTAACTTTCCCCAACCTTCCCATTAAGATCTGAAAATAATATTGTCAAATATTCTAAGACTTTAAGACACTGACATAATCTGAAAGAATTAAAGGAACACTTCCCTGAAAGAAGGCCTGATTTCTATTCCAACTCTCCTGCTTCACCTTGCAAAGGTCCCTTAACCTCTCTGAAGATGTGTCTAGTGGAGATAATATCTATTTCTCAGAGTCATGAATATTTAAAGATTTGGTGCATGTGAAGGGCTCATTCCATTATCTGATATACTCTAAAATAAACAGTAGCTAATATTATTATAGATTTAAAAGATTAAGAGTCCTTTGGGTCCTAACTCTGGCTCCACTGTCCACTAGCTATATGATATCAAATAATTTATTTCACTTCTCTGAACATCAGTTTTCTCATCTTTAAAATGAGAATAACAAGACCTACCTCCCAGAGTTATTTTGAGGATTAAATTAGATAATAGAGAGATGATATTTACACTGGTACACAGTAAAGTCTCAAGGAATACTAATTATGATTATCTAATAAATCAAGGGGATTGAGTTTTCTTTAATTTTCCTTCTCATTCTAGAGTTCTTGTTGCTATCAGTGGGTCTACAATACAGACTTTTATTATCTGCCTCTTTCAGAACTTGTAGGATTTACAAATCTTATTTCCCTTTAAGTATATTTCTTTCTAATATACTGTGGAAAAAACACAAGAAAATTAGAAATGCTTGGCTATCCAGTCACCTGTGTGCCCACTGCTCAGATGCCTGTGCAGGTGCTGCAATCAAGAAGCAAGAGTTAGCATCGGAGGTGACCCCAACCCTGTGGGTCTCTAGGGCATTTAAATTAACTCACTCCATTTTCTCATGTATCTACTACTTGGTTGCTTGGTCTAGCCCTACAGGGTAACTGCACAGTTGACATAGGTGGTCCCATTTTCTGGGGCTATTTCAGCAGGGAGTAAACCCAGCACCAAGGACTTGGCTGACCCAGAAAAATTTAAGTGGCCAAAGTCAGTGTCAACCAATGAAGAAGAGAGGAGAGCAGCCTAGCAGTGACCATCTGCAGTGTTTCCCAGAGCCTCCCTCATGGCCCTGGATGGGAGCAATGAGAGTACAGCAGGAACCCATTCTATCCACTCAGCCATTCTAGCAATTTCCAGAATGCAGTCAAAAGTGGTACAGAAACACCGTTGCGGGAACAAGGGACTAAATGAATGAGAAGGCCCCAGACGTAAGTACCCTGAACACTTGCCCAGAACAGATCACTAATTAAAGGCCATATTGATATACAGATGGCATAAGAATGTGAAACAATTCTCCCCATCATTCCTTACAGAGACAGTGAGGAAACAAGCTCCATGTTTACTTCACCTGAGCATGTTCTCAGTAGCAACCAGCTGTTGAGCTACATGTAAATAATGTTCACATTTTCTACCTCTCCGTTAACCACTCTCAAACTATTTTTCTTAAAGGAAGAGCCTGACATGTGGAAACCATGTGTGCATTTGCTCCCCCGCCCTGGAATTTTTAGCATCCACTTATTTAATCATCCATCCAACATGTAATTATTGAGAACATGCTATGCTTCAGGAACTGGGCTAAAAGAAACTGAAAATATAAAAATATAACAAGAGCGTGACCTGATGGGTCCTGGCTCTTTGAGAAGCTCTAGTTTGGGGGAAGGAAACGAACTAATTAATCCATAATTTGTCATAAGTATTGTAAGAAAGAAGGAAGCAGTGAAGGATGCTAGAGGAAGGAAATAAAGATCAGAAAGAGAATCGAAGAAAGCTTCCAGGAAGAACTACATTTGACCTGAGGCTAGAAAGATCTGAAGAAGCCAGCAAGTTAGAGAGGCAGTGAGATAGGGTTGCTGGCGATTAGTATCCAAGATGGACTCCTAGGCAGAGGGAAGAGCAAGGGAAAAGGCGCGGTGTGTTCAAAGTCCCACGACAGCTCAGTGTGACTGGGGGGGGGGGGGGGGGTAGGAGGAGTAGTCTGAATCTGCAGCTCAGAAAAGAGCTACCAGCTAGAGCCAGATCCTTGCAAGTCATCAGCCTCAAGGACCTCGCTGAAGTCATGGAAAACAACTAGACCACCTGAGTATGCAGTGTGAGAAATACAGCCTATTAAATTAATTAAACCAGGAGGCCACTATACTGATGAAGCCCTAATGCTGTGGTGGCCTGACTAAGCAACCCAAAATGTAAGCCTGTAAATGCCTCAAGGTTTTGAAATCAAAACGTTAAGGACAACCCATTGCAAACAGCCAACTAGGATTTAAACAACAACCAATCAAATAATTCCCTTTCTTTGCTTCCATACTTTCTCCTATGAGCCTTTGCCCTGGCTCTTGTCAGCGGAGCACTCTTAACCACTTTAGCTTGGGCACTGCCCGATTCCAGTTGATTTTTTGCTTAAATTGATACTGAATCCAGATTTAGCTGCCTGCCACTCAAAAGCCAATACAGAAGAGAGCGGCTGGTGGAAGGAAAAAGCAGTTTACTCAAGAGTAGGCAGCTTGAGAAGACGGCAGACTCTTGTCACAAAGACCATCTTAACAATTGGACATGGGCAGGGGTTTCTGTAAGGAGGGAAGAGGAAGCTTTGTTTGGTTTTTTAAAGCAGAACAAAGGAATTGAAAGAAGAGGGTTGAGAGTTCTTCAGTTAAGGGAACTATGTGCAAACCAACATAGCCTGTTCAGATAACGGCTTGAAGGTGAGCAAACCTCCCAGAGCTGGATTGTCTGAAGGTCAGAGTCAGCTTCTTTGGAAGTTAGTTCCTAGAATTCTTAAACAAACATGCTGTCTATCTATGGTCATGTATTAGTTAACAAGTCATCACTTACAAAAACAACATTAAAAGAAGGGTGGGGTGGGTCACAAAATAAACTCAAAAATTGTATATGCCCTAGTTTATCTTTGAACAAATCTAAGGACCAACACCTGAAATGGACCTGATTATTTCTTTTTTTTTTAAATAATTGTTTATTTTTTCAATTACAGTTGACATAAAATATTATATTAATTTCAGGTGTACAGCCCAGCGATTGGAAATTATATAACTTAAACAGTGATCGCCCCAGTAAATCATTATAGTTTTTACAATATTATTGACTATATTTCCTGTGCTGTACTTTACATCCCTATGACTCTTCTGTAACTAGCAATTTGTATTTCTTAATCCCTTCCCCTTTTTTACCCAGCCCCCCAAACCCTCCCTCATCTGGAAACCGTCAAAATGTTCTGTACACCTATGAGGCTGTTTCTATTCTGCTTGTTTGCCTATATATTTTTTAGATTCCACATATAAGTGAAAACATATGCTACCTCTCTTTTTCTGGCTGGCTTATTTCACTTAGCATAATATCCCCTATAGACATGATTATTTCTTTTTCCTCTTTTTTTTAGAGATGGAAGGTAAGTTAAATTTGCTTATCCCACTGTACATTTCATTTGGATGCAGAACTCTTATGTTTCACATATGAGATTTAGAAAACAAGTTAAAGTGAATTGTAGTAACATACCTGAAGGCAACTTCTAAGTAAAACTTAGGTAAAATTAATAACTCACAGAATCCCATATCAGTAGCATAACAAAAATAAATTTGAAGACAGGATGGTACAGTAAATCCTCAGAAATACTCAAGAAGTTGGCAACTCTGGTGATTGGACATGTTGATAGGGCTCTCACTTGTAAGAACAATCTAAAATGACTTAATACACAGACTTGAATCTCCTCTCTGAGATGCAAGATAGTACATTTCTTTAAGCATTTTATCAGATGGGATTTATAATCTATTTTCTTTTTCTTCAGACACTACTTGCACTTTCTCCAGGATACAATAAACCTATATACATATATTTACTGAAATACTACTTTTTCCCTATGGATGTCTCCTCTATAAGGTTCTAAGGTCAGAAACAACAATGACAATACTTCAGTAGTTATAATTATAGCAGCTACCCCTGAGTATCCGTTAACTCCACATCATGTCACTTTAACAAACTATAGTTAAAATATATAGTTGTTTATAAGCTGCTCTCACAGGTCCTTATACCCATATTCTCTAATTTTTATAATAAATCTGTAGGTAGATAATATGCTATTCTTGTTTAATACATAAGGTAACTGAAGATTTTTTTAAAGTTTCAGTATTCCAATTTAGGATCCTATGAAACAGATTTTGAACAGTCTCTTTGCCAGCAAAGATTTCATGATTTTTCTTAAATAGTAGCACTCTGTATTACAAATTTTCATAATGTTAGCAGCTTAAAAAATAATTCATTTATTAGCTCATCTTTGTGTAGATCAGAAGTATGGCATGGTATGGCTGGGGTCCCTGATCAGGGTATCACAAGGCTGAAAGCAAAGTGTCTAACCAGACTGAGTTCTCATCCAGAGGCTCTGAATAATAAAAGAAAACTTGTTCTAAGCTCTTTCTGGTTGTTGGTAGGGTACAGTTTCTTGTAGCTGTACAATTGTGGTCCCAGTATCTCTGCTAGCTGTCAGTTGGGGTCCTTTTTCAGCTCCTAGAAGCCACTGGAAGATCTTCAAACCACTCATTAAATCCTTTTTGAGTTACAAATCTCTTACTTCCCTCTCTCTGACTTGTTTTTTAATTTCATTGAATTTATTAAGGTGACATTGATTAATAAAATTATAAAGGTTTCAGGGTACAATTCTATAATACATAATCTATATATTGTATTGTGTGTTCACCACCCCAAGTCAAATCTCCTTCCAACATCATTTATCCCCCCTTTACCCTCTCCTACCTCCTACCATCCCCCTTTCCCTCTGGTAATCACCATACTGTAATCTGTGTCTGTGAGTTTTTGCTTAATCCCTTCAGGATTTTCACCCAGCCCTCCAACCCCCATCCCCTCAGACAGCTGTCAGTCTGTTCTTTTTATCTATGAGTCTGTTTCTACCTTGTCAGTTTATATCATTCATTAGATTCCACATATAGGTGAAATGATATGGTACTTCTCTCTCTCTGACTGGCTTATTTCACTTAGCATGATATTCTTCAGGTCAATCTCTGCTCTTGCAAAAGGTAAATTTTCCTTTTTTTTTTTTTAATGTGTTTTATTGATTATAATATTACATTTGTGCCAATTTCCCTTCCCTCTGCTCCCCTCCACCCGGTGGCCCCCCTCCCTCCAGTTGTCCCCCCCTTTTAGATCATGTCCATTAGTTGTGCATACAGTTCTTCTCAACCTCTCTCTGTCTATTCCATTTCCTCCTACCATGATCCTTAATGCCTATATCATCTCCCTCCCTCTCCCCATTCCCCCTCCCTGTTGACCTCCCCCCAATATGTTCCCCGTAACTATAGTTCTTTTTCCAGTCTCGTTGCCTGTTTAGTTTGCCTTTGTTTCAATTCCCTAGCTTCTGTTGTTTCTTGTGATGCAGTTTTCATTTTAGATTTCATTGTCTTGATCCTCCTTTTTCTAAACCAGTCCCTTTAACATCTCATATAACAGTGGTTTGGATCTAATGAACTCTTTCAGTTTTATTTTGTCCTGGAAACACTTTCTCTGTCCTTCTATTCTGAATGACAATTTCGCTGGATAGAGTATTCGTGGTTGTAGGTTTTGGATTTTCATTACTTTGAATATTTCTTGCCAGTCCCTTCTTGCCTGCAGGGTCTCCCTTGAGAAGTCAGCTGATAGTCTAATTGGGACCCCTTTGTACATAATTCTTTTCTTCTCTCTTGCTGCTTTTAAGATTCTCTCTTTATCTTTAATTTTTGACATTTTGATTATAATGTGTCTTGGAGTGGTTCTCCCTGGGTCCAGCCTCTTGGGAACTCTCCTTGCTTCCTGGACCTGCAAGTCTATTCCCTTCCCCAAGTCTGGGAAGTTCTCCTTTATTATATTTTCACTCAATTTTTCAAGTTCTAGTTCATCTTCCTCGCTCTCTGGCAAACCAATGATTCTTATGTTGGGCCTTTTATAGCTGTCCCAGAGGTTTCTGATCCTCTCATCGTTGCTTCCCATTTCCTCTCTCTGCATTGGTTGACTGTTTGTTCCTTCTCTATGTTCCGGTTTGTTGAAATGAACTCTGGATTTTATTTCCTCACCATCTGTCTCGTATGTGGTTTTGTTCCTTTTGTTATGAGTGTTTTTCGCTTCTTTCTCATCTTTTTCCAAATCTTTTGTGAATTCTGTAAGCCACCTGATAACAATGGCCCAGAACTGATCATCTGACAGGTTTCTTATCTGTTCATCTGTCAGGTTCTCCATCTGTTGCCTGGTGAGCTGTGCCACCGGGATTTCTATAGTTGTCTGCCTCATTTTGACAGATGCGTTTTGTTTTCTTGGGCCGGCTGTAAGGGGCAGTGCCTGTGTACGCGTCACAATCCAGAGACCGGCGCCTGCCTGTCCGCGACCTATTTCGCAGCCCTGTGGCGCTTTCTTTGGGGGCAGGGGTCCAAGATGGATTCACACAGTTATTCCGCTAGGAGACCGGGATCCGTCCTCCCGCCCCCCTGGGCCTCACTGTTCAAGGCGATGTGGTGGCTGCTTTCCCCAGCGTTGGGGTCGCGAGCTGCCGGAGGTTCGACTGCAGCCGGGGTTGTTCTCCCCGCCGCTGTCCCAGGTGCGACCGCAAACAGCTCCGCCCCCTTTCTCTCGTCCTACCTGCCCAAAGGGCGCCGCTGGTTTATAACTTCATATGTTGGGCTTCCGTGTAGTTTTATTTTCTGGAATTTCTAGTTATCCTTTGTTTTGAAGTAGTTGTATTCCTCTCTAGTTGTAGAGGGAGACCTAGCGCGTCCGTCTAAGCCTCCATCTTGGCCGGAAGTCCTCTTTTTTTTTTTTTTTTTAACGGCTGAGTCATATTTCATTGTGTAAATGTACTACAGCTTTTTTATCCAATTACCTATTGATGGGCACTTGGGCCAACACTTGTTTGTTCATTTATTGATAATAGCCATTCTGACAGATGTAAGGTGATATCTCATTGTGGTTTTAATTTGCATTTCTCTGATGATTAGTGACATTGAGCATCTTTTCATATGTCTATTGGCCATCTGTATGTCCTCTTTTGAGAAGTGTCTATTCAGGTACTTTGCCCACTTTTTAAATGGATTATTGGGTTTTTTTGGTGTTGAGTTTTGTAAGTTCTTTATAAATTTAGGGCATTAACCTCTTATCAGATGTATCATTGGAGAATATGTTGATGATTTCCTTTGTTGTGCAAAAGCTTTAGTTTGATGTAGTCCCATTTGTTTAGTTTTTCCTTTTTTTCCTTTGCCCAAGGATATACATCAGAAAAAAATATTGCTAACAAATACATTGGAGATTTTACTGCCTATATATTTTTAGGATATTTATGGTTTTGAGTCTTACATTTAAGTCTTTAATCCATTGTGAGTTTATTCTTGTATATGGTGTCAGAAAGTGTTCTTGTTTCTTTCTTTTTTCTTTTTTCCTTTCTTTTTCTTTTCTTTGGCATGTTTCTGTCTAATTTTCCCAGCACCATTCATTGAATAGACTGTCTTTACACCATTGTATATACTGAACATATAGGTGTGGAGTTATTTCTGGGCTCTCTCTTTGTTCCACTGATCTATATATCTTTTTTTATGCCAGTACCATGCTGTTTTGATTACTATGGCCTGGTATTAGGTAGCATGATTCCTCCAAGTTTGTTCTTCTTTCTCAAGATTGCTGTGGATATTCAGGTTCTTTTATGGTTCCATATAAATTTTCAAAATATTTGTTCTAGTTCTGTGGAAATATACCATTGGTATCTTGATAGATATTGTGTTGAATCCAGAGACTGCTTTGGGTTGTATGGACATATTAATGACATTAGTTTTTCCTATCCATGAACACAGTATATGCTTCCACTTACTTGTATCTTCTTCAATTTCTTTCTTCAGTGTCTTATATTTTCCCAAGTACAGATCTTGTAAATCCTTGGTAAAATTTATTCCTAGGTATTTTTCAACACAATTGTATTGGGGATTGTTTTCTAAGTTTCCCTTTCTGATAGTTCATTACTGGTGTATAAAAATGCAACTGATTTCTGGATACTTATTTTGTATCCTGCTTCTTTACTGAATTCATTGATTAGTACTGGTAGTTGTTTGTTTGTTCGTTTGTTTGCTTGGTGGAGTCTTTAGAGTTCCCTATATACAGTATCATGTCATCTGCAAATAGTGACAGTTTCACTTCCTTTCCCATTTGGATGCATTTTATTTTCTTCTTGTTGTCTGATTGCTATGTCTAGGACTTTCAGTACTATGTTGCATTAGAGTGGTGAAAGTGTCCATCCTTGTCTTGTTCCTGATCTTAAGGGAAACACTTTCAGTTTTTGCCCATTGAGTATAATGTTGGCTGTGGGTTTGTCATATGTGACCTTTAATATGTTATGTGCCTTTTATTGTCACTTTGCTGAGAGATTTTTATCAGAAATGGGTGCTGGATTTTATCAAATGCTTTTCTGAATTTATTGATATAGTCATGTGACTTTTAACCTCCATTCTGTTCATTTGGTGTAGCACCTTTATTAATTTACCAACCATGCATCCCATAAATAAATCCCACTTTATCATGGAGTATGATCTTTTAAATGCATTGCTGGATCTGGTTTGCTAATATATTGTCAACAATGATAGCATCTATGTTCATCAGATATATTGTCCTATAATTTTCTTTCTTTGTAGTCTTTATGTTGTTTTGGAATTAGGATAATGCTGGTCTCATAAAGTGATCTTGGGAGTCTTTCCTCCTCTTGAATTTTTTGGAATAGTTTGAGAAGAATAGGTGTTACTTCTTTTTTGAATGTTTGATAAAATTCACCTGTGAAGTCATCAGGTCCAGGACTTCTGTTTGTTAGGAGTTTTTTTAATTACTGTTTCAATATTAATTAGCTGTAATCTGTCAATTCAGATTCTCTGATTCTTCCTGATTTAGTTTTGGAAGACTTTTTTTCTAAAAGTTTATCCATTTTGTCCAAATTGTCCAATTTGTTGGCATATAGTTGTTCATAATATCTCCTTACAATCCTTTTTCTATGGTGTCTATTGATATTTCTCTCTCATTTCTGATTTTATTTATTGGGTCTTCTCTCTTTTTACTTGATGAGTCTAGTTTAAGGTTTGTCAATCTTATTTTTCTTTTCAAAGGATCAGCTATTAATTTCATTGATCATTTATATTTTTTAGATTCTATTTTGTTTATTTCTGCTCTGATCTTTATGATTTCCTTTCCTCTAATCATGTTGGGGTATGTTTATTGTTCTTTTTCTAGTTTCTTTAAGGGTAAAGTTAGATGGTTTATTAGATATTTTTCTTGTTTCTTGAGGTAGGCCTAAATGCTATGAATTTCCCTCTTCAGACTGCTTTTCCTGTATCCCATAAATTTTGGGTTTTTGTGCATTCATTTTCATTTGTCTCAAAGTAATTTTTTTATCTTTTCCTTGACCTCACTCTTAACTCATTTATTTTTTAGTAACATTAGCTTGCATGTGTTTTATGTGTTTTTCAACTTTTTTCTTGTAATTAATTTCTTGTTTCATACCACTGTGTTCAAAGAATACACTTGATATAATTTCAATTTTCTTTAATTTATTGACTTGTTATATGTCCTAAAATGAGGTCTTTCCTAGAAAATGTTTTATGTGTACTTGAAAAGAATGTACGTTCTGCTGCTTTTGTGTGAAATGCTCTGAAGATATCAATTAAATTCATCTGACCTATTGTGTAATTTAAGGCCACTCTTTCCTTGTTGATGTTCCATCTGGAGGATCCATCCATTGATGTCAATGAGGTGTTAAAATTTCCTACTATGACTGTATTAGTATTGATTTCTCACTTTATGCTCATTAAGATTTGCTTTATATATTTAGGTGTTGCTATGTTGGTTGCATAAATGTTTATAAGGGTTATATCCTTGTGGTGGATTGCTTCCATTATCATTATGTAGTGTCCTACTTTGTCTCTTACTAAGCCTTTGTTTTAAAGTCTATTTTGTAAGATATAAGTATTGCTACCCCAGCTTTTTAAAAAAAATTTTATTTAAATGAAGTATCTTTTTCCATCCCTTTAGTTTTAGTTTGTGGATATCTTTCATTCTGAGATGGATCTCCAGTAAATAGCACATATATGGGTTTTTTCATCTTTACCTGAAGATATTTTTATTGATCTTAGAGGGAGAGAGAAAGTGAGAAATATCAATGTGAGAAAGAAGCTTTGATTGGCTGCCTCCCATATGCACTCTACTAGGCATCGAACCTGCAACCTGGGTATATGTTGTAACTGGGGATAGAATGTACACATTCTAGGTGTACAGGATGACACTCCAACAAACTGAACTACTGGACAGGGCCGTTCTGCCTTTTGATCAGAGCATTTAAACCACTTATATTTAAAATAATTATTGATAGGTTTGTATTTATTGCCATTTTATCATTATATTCTTTTATTCTTTATTCTACTTAAATAAAACCCTTTAACATTTCTTGTAATACTGGTTTGATGGTAATAAAATTCTTTTTCTTGTCTGGGAAACTTTTTATTTCTTCTTCAATTTTAAGTGATAGCTGCTGGGTAATGTTGTCTCTGTTATAAGTGCTTGCTTTTCTTCACTTTCAATGCTTTGTGCCAATTCCTTTGGGCCTGAAGTGTTTCTGTTGAGAAATCTGCTAACAGTCTTATGGGATCTCCCCTGTAGGTAATTGTCTATCTCTTCCTGCTTGTAAGATTCTCTCTTTGTCTTTATTTAACTTTTGTCATTTTAATTATGATGTGTCTTGTTGTGAGCCTAGTTCACCTTGTTTGGAACTCTGCACTTCCTGGACTTGTGTCTCTTTTTTCTTCAGCAGGTTACAGAAGTTTTCAGTAATTATTTCTTCAAAAAGTCTCTCTATCCTTTGCTCTCTCTCTCATCTCCTTCCGGTCCACTGATGATGCAGATGTGATTATGCTTCATGTTGTCCCAAAAGTCCCTTAAACTATCTTTATTTTTTAATCCTTTTTTTCTTTTTGCTGTTATGATAGTGTGTTTTCTGCTAAGTTGTCTTCCAAATCACTGATTTTATCCTCTGCTTCATCTAATCTACTGTTTATTCCTTCTAGTGTATTCTTCATTTCAGATATTGTATTCTTAATTTTTGACTGTTTTTTATGGTTTCTATGTCCTTTTTCATGCTGTTGTAGTTCTCACTAAGTTCCTTGAGCATCCTTATAACCACTTTTTTGAACCTTATGTTTGATAAATTGCTTGCCTCTGTTTTGTTTAGTTTTGTTTTTTTCTGGAGATTTCTCCTTTCATTTGGGAAAAGTTTATTTGTCTCCTCATTTTGGCTGCCTCTTTGTGTTTGTTTCTAAGTATTAGATATATCTGCTATGACTCCCATTTTAGTAAGGTGGCCTTATGCAGTAGATATCCTGTGGTACCCATGGTGCAATCTCCTTGATCACCTGAGCTAGGCTACAGGAATGTCCCTGTGTGGATTTGTGAGCCCTCCTGTTGTAATTGAGTCTTGATTGCTATTGACCCATTCATGCACAGTTGTTCACCCTCAGGCTGGCTAATTGGGAGGATCAACTGCAACCATAGCGTACCAGCTGCTTTGCAAGTGGTGACCAAATGAAGCAAAATTTACTTCAACAGGGTCTGGTACCTCCTGAAATCTCCCTTTGGATATGCTTCTTGTCAAGCTAATTAGATCCTACTCTGATGTTTTCTGAAGCTGGCTTCTGGGTGTATTGGTTCTAGGGCCTTTTAGAAGGGGCTCTGGTGTGGACCAATGTCAGACACTGTTTGTGACTAGCCCTGGGCAACGTGTTTGGAGCTACAAAGCAATCCACAGTTTGTGACTGTTTCTGCTGAGCCTGGGTGTTCATGGGAAAGACCAAGCTGTGCACCAAGGCTGACTTTTATAAGCATAAGCCTGAGGGAAGCCTCAACTTTTTGAAGTTAAGTTTATCATTTTTTTAATGGATCATGCTTTTTGTATTGTATCAAATTTATTTTTGCTTAACCCAAAGATTTTCTCATAAATTTTATAATATTAGATTTTATATTAATATTTAGGCCTATTTTGAGTTAATATTTGCATGTGGTATATTTTGTTTTGTTTTTTCATATGGAAATCAAATTGTTCTAGCACCATTTGTTGAAAAGTCTATATGTTCTTTTCTGGATTTCATTTGCATGTTTGTCAAAAATCAACTTACCATATATCTGTGTAATTATTACTTGACTCTCTATTCTTTATAACCTATTTTTTATACAGATGTGCATACCACATGGCCCTCGTTATTGTAGCCTTATAATAAGTATTGAAGTCAACTAGATTAAGTTCTCTAACTCTGTTCTTTTAAAAAGTTGTTATGGCTATTCTAGGCCATATGCATTTCCACATGAATTATATTATTATATTGTCAAGTTCTACAAGAAACTATCCTGGAATTTTGATTTGGATTGTATTAAATACATAGTTCAATTTTTTGAGAATTAACATTGACAATACTGAGCCTTCTGATACATGGACACAGCATTTTTCTCTATTCTCTTATATCTTTTAAGTTTTTCTTAGCAATGTTTTGTAGTTTTCAGTATTAAAGTCTTGCACATTTTTAAGACTTATTCTTAAGTATTTCATATATATACAAATGCATTTGGCTTTTGTATATTGATCATAAATTCACTTAGTGATAGCACTACTTCCTCTCTTTCTCTGTCTCCCACCTCCCACTCTCTTGCTCCTTCTCTCTTCTATAGATGCTTTAGGATTTCCTATACAGTCAATCATGTTGTCTTTGGATAAAGATAGTTTTACTTCTTTGGTTAGAACCTCTAGTACAATGTTAATAGATGGAGGTAAGAGCTTGTGGAAAAACACATGCTGCAGCTCCTCTAATGCCTTGTGATTGGACAAAAAATTCACAAGGAGCCATAATGTAGAGAAAATTTTGCCTGAAGTATCATTTCTTCAGAGAAGAACCAACTGGATGTACGTGCAGTAAATTAGACACTCAACAATCTGATGATGCGCAGTAGAGAATACCTTTAGGAAAGGATTCCTGAGGAGGAACTATAAAGAAGTAAATAGTGCAACGCTCTCTCCTCACTACATTTAAAAATCTGCAGCATTCACATCCTCTTTTTTCCACCCCCTTCCCATTTTTTAGTAATTGGTTAATGGATACTAAAAGCATGATGAGGAATGTAGCATATCAATTTATTACTATAGGTCATTTCATAGATAGCATGCTGCATTGAATATATAGGTTACATTTAGAGATCAATATCACTTGGCTGCAATTTGATAAGTGCTTATAATTTAATTTCTAGCTATGGCATTTACTTAATCAAGACTTTGACAATAAAAGCCAATTCAAATACAATATGCAATAAGCAGATTTGGAAAGGAGTAAGGAGAAATCACGGGGGTGGAGAGTCAGAACCTTGACTCTTGACTTCAGTTCCGTATAACTTTAATGAAAACTCTATCAGTCTTCTAACAAACATTCAAAACATTCACTGTGCCAGCACTAGAGGTAAAGAATAATGATAAGTCATTCTATATGGAGGGACTCTAGGTAGAAGAGATGATCAAATCAGAAATGGCACCATTAATGTATGGAAGGCAAGTAATAAGCTCTAATGAAAAAATGCCTTATTAACTAAATCATATGTAAATAATGTCTTGATATTACATTATGATCTGATGCTTTTAATCATTTCAAATATATTTTAAAGTGTTATTTTTAAATTGTAAAAATAAATCTTACTCAGAATATTTTAAAGGCAGCCTGGACAATAATATTAATATATCTAAAAGGTTACTTTATTTAGGTGTCTACTCTAATTTATTCAAGCCTCCAAGTAGATCTATCTTGTAATAAATTTTCAAAATTATTTCTATTCCATTGAAGCTTTTGAAAACAGCATTATTTTCCTCATTTATATATTAATGGCATTTTGTTGTCATGGTAGAATTATACAACTACATATGAAATTTTTACATCAGACCTTTTGTTTAAAACTTCAGGCCTTTAGGAGAATATGGTTAAGAAGAAAAAAACAACTTTCAAGTCAATGATGAAAGCTGAAGATCAATACAGAATGTACCAAATTTCAACTCAAATCTTTAAGACTGCAGAGAAGTGCCCCTTCACCTAAAAACAAAAAGAAAACATAGTTTTGACCCGCCAAATAAAAGAGATTCAGTGTGCTTTCCTGATATTCCTCCCCTTGAATCTGTCCTCTTTTTTTCTGTCCCAATCTCCAACATCCCAGGCCATGGACATCTATCAGAAGAGAAGTTTCTGAGCTCAAAATGTAGGATTTCCTTGTGGACTCTTTCCCTTGGTTTCAGGAAAGGAACACATATTTCACTGTTGACCTCCCCAACCCACTCCTCTTTCTCTCTCTCTTTTCTTCCTTCCTTCCTTCCTTCCTTCCTTCCTTCCTTCCTTCCTTCCTTTCTTTCTTCTTTCTTTCTTTCTTTTCTTCCTTTCTCTCTCTCTCTCTCTCTCTCTCTCTCTCTCTCTCTCTCTCTCTCTCTCTCTCTCTCTCTCTCTCTCTCTCTCTCTCTCTCTCTCTCTCTCTCTCTCTCTCTCTCTCTCTCTCTCTCTCTCTCTCTCAACAAGGGTGGATAAGGAGAAAGCTTCTCTTTGTGAATACATCACTCCTGCAAGAGGCCACCTCCTCCTCACATGCAAGCCCCTTCTTATACCCAACTGGGAGAGGCAAGCCCTGCAGAGAAGCAGGTGGCACCTGTGCCTCGCAGTTCCATCCACGTAGAACGTGGAGGACTTATTTCCTTTTGTACTTAGCTTTAGGCCCTTGTTGATGTCTGCATTTCTAGGCCAACTGCAAACACCCAACTCAACACCTAGCATCAAGCTGTTATATTAGTATTAGACACAACCTAAATGCCTACTATGAAGAAATAGGTAAATACTATGGACATATTCAAGTTATAAAACAGTATGCTAAAAGGAATTAATTAGATCTATGTATATCAACATGAAGAAGTTTTAGAAACAATGATGAACATGAAATGAGGCACAATGAGAGTACAGTGTTCTATAACTTCAGTTTTCTCATCAGTAGAACAGGGGTTCATTCACCTAAGGAGTATTGACTGAGCACCTACTAGGTACCAAGACCTGTTTTAGGCAATAAGACATAGCAATGAAAAGTAAAATTTAAAAAAAGAACTCATCCTTCACACAGATTATATTCTAGTGCTGCAAAGAAGATAAACATGAGCAAATAATAAAGCTAAATTTAGAGCATGGCAGGAGATTTTTTTCAAGCTTCGGAGGAAAATAAAACAGGAAAGAAAAACATAGCATCCAAGGAAAAAGGCTAGAAAATTTTGAATGTAAGATCTCACTGGAAAGGTAATATTCCAGCAAAGATCTGAAGAAGTGCAGGAGTGAGGAAAAACCTTTGTTGTGACAGACATGCAGACAATCTTGAGAGAAGCTTTCTCAAGCCTATTCTAACTTACATTCATTCCTCTTTTCCAGTGTTGATATAAAATGTTCTATTATTTTATATCTTTTTAAGCATTTCAGAGGGAATCTATTTGCTGAAGCTGAAAAGAGGAGGATTAAACACTAGCATTTGAACCACTATTTAACCTGGAAATAATTTTATTTTAAATAAATATATATTTTTTAAGGAATTGGGTAGATAAAACTTTGATTGCTATTGAGTTATACAGAAATAATTATACCTAATATACCTGGTGCTTAAGCAGGAGAGGCAAAATTCAAATTTCAGATGTTGAGCATTTTAGTAGGCTGAATGAAAGGATTTGGCTTATTTCCTGAAGAACAATCAATATAAGTCAAAATCTCACAGGCTTGCCTCTGAAATGTATTGTTTAACCTAATATTGCTACAAAGCTAACTATAAAGCTAGTATCAGAAGATATTCTGTGACAAATGGAAGGACATCAAAATTAATGTCTAGAAAGGACTGGGTATGAAACTCTGCTTCTTAACTTAATAGACCTGCTATAGTAAACAAGAGAGCTCACTTCTCTGGGCCCCAATTTCCACATATGTGAATAGAAATACATTGTGAATACATTTGTGAATAGAAATACATGACCATGCACTCTGAAAATGGACCCCTTTCACCAGAGGGTGATCCCTAGGTGGACACTGGGTCTCTCAGCCAGCTCTGGCACTCTAAAGTACAGGTTGTGTCTCTTTAGAAGCCTTTATTGTGATGTGAAAAAAAGAGTCAGCAGATGGCAATCACAGCCAACAGAACTCAAGATCAAGTGTCCTCGGGCACAAACTGGAGCCACCTGCTTTCTCTCCATGGCTTCTGTGGCATCTCAAAGTGGAGAGAGGGCAACTACAAACAGTCCTGAAGGTCTACACTATTCCTCAAAGGAAAGACATTGAGGAGGAACTGCAAGTGTAAAGGATGTGAAGAGAAGCCATACAGTATTAAATGTTTGGGTGCACTCTCAAGTCAGATTTGGTTCATACTCCAAGTTCACTAACTGGTTAACAGCAACTTGACAATTATTTAACCTGTCTGTGCCTTAGTGTCTCCTATGTGATATACTAACAACCAACATCTACTGAGCATGCCTTATGGGTTAGGCACTATTAATACATGCCTGTATTAAATCCTTGCAATAACCCAATGAGACAGATGCTAGTAGTATTATCCTCATTTTACAAATGAGAAAACAAACACATGGAGTAGTTACATTACCCACCCAAGTTCAATACCCAATGCAATGAGCCAGCACTCTTACGTACTCACTATACCACTAGGAGGAATGAATTAGATGGTATGTGAAAAGTGCTTAAAATAGTGCCTGAAACATCATCATGCTTTGGGAGAACCATGAACAGAACTGCCTGGCCAGAGATAAGGAATCACGAAGTTCCATCTCCAATAGAGTTAGTTAAAAATTAAAGAGCTTTGGAACTTCTACTACAAGCCATGAGAAGCCATGAAGGTTGGACCAGATGAGGGGGCGTTAATTAAGAGACCACAGCAGTGACTAACCTGTGAAGCGAGGATGGCCTGAAAGATCACAGCAGCTTGCCAAATAAGAAGGCAAAAGCACATGAGAGAACAGTGGCTACTGAGAAGGGCGACTATTTGGAGAGGCGATCTGACAAAGAAGAGGATGTCCAAATGGCTCCTGGAAGTAAAGTGGGTAAGGATAGATGTCGTTTCTTTAAAAATAGGTGGGGGGCCAAGAGTGAGAGTGGGCTTTCAGAGAAGGTGAATGCATTCCATTGCAGTCATGTTAACTTTTAGAAGAAAGCAAGACGTGACAGCCAGACAGAAGGTGAGGAGAAAAGGCTCTTCGTAAATAGGCAAGAAGAGGCATGGAAAAGGAAGCTCTGAAATGGAACCACCTAGAGCAAACCTCTGCTTTTATATATATTTTTCCCAACAGTGACCATTTGTTGGGCTCTAGCTCCTCATTATTACATTTTAATACTTCTTTTTTTTTTTTATGGGAGTAGGAAAGCTTTGTGGGAGATTAAGAAATTTTCACATGTGCTCCTTTTCTGAATAAGTTTTTCTGTGAAATCATTTATTTTGGTGGATTCTTAGGGCTTGAGTCTTTTTCTTGGAGAGAGAAAAGAAAGGTCTTTCTCTTAAAGTGGCTTTTCAACAGTAATAACTAAGAGACAATGGGGAAAAAGCTTTCACAACCTTTTATCTGAACATTCAGTTGAACTGTTCAAATTATAAGAACCTGTTTCTGAGTTCTTCAATTTGAAAAGTGCACAAAATAAACTTTTTTCTCTCCTCAAAAATAATGTGGATATTATCTCTATAGGAGAAGCAAATGTGAAGGTTTAGAACATTCTTTAGGCTTTTCAATTGACGTCAAATCAAGTGTGATGCCTTCATATGTCAGGAGCCTCATCTGCTGCACTCTGTGCCTGCCCGAGTCCAATGCACTGAAATTCCCACTCAGTTGTTCATCTCCACAGGGTACTTTATGCCAGCAGGCATTAACTCTTGAACTGCCAGTCTCAACTACTGCCATTAAATCTTCATGATGTTAGCTACCCAGGGGAGTTATGTGAGATATGTCTCCCTTTTCAGAAAGTAGTCTTGTGCCTGAAATGGTCTACTAACCATATAGTAAGTATTTCAACAAAAGTGGAAACAGACAGAGGCAAAAGTGAAAAATCATGTCACATGCAAAACTGGCTTCATGATAGTCCTCACCACACCACATCTAAAAGGAATGACGCCAGCAGGTGCGCAAGTGGCACCCTTTAATGTTCAGTTCCTTCCTGGTTGTGTAGCACTGGATATGCTGCCAAAACTTCTGTGTTCTCAGTTTCATCATATGTAAAATGAGGAATATTGCTATTGGAAAAATTACACGTATAAAATGCCTAGAATAGTGCATCCAATAAATAATAGTACCTATCTTCCTCTCAGTTATGATTCACAAGCTCATCCCCCAATCCTGCCCCAGTACCTACCAGAACCCACGTCTCTCTGCATCCATGCTTCTTTGGGATTTGTGGGATTATAAGTAAGACTATAAATGGTCAACACTATTTGGCTAGGAAAAAGGAGTGTTTTTTTTTTTTTTTTTTAAATATCTTTTGTACCAAAAACACTTTTGTATGTATTTTGCAATCAAAGCTTCCTAACATTACAGGTAGACAGTGGCATCAAAGGGGAGAGGAGAGACCAGGAAGGAAATTTATTAGCGGGGGGGTGCATCCCTCTTCCTTCGTCTTAGGTTTGCATCCATCTTTTTCCATTATTTCCTGGCATTTCATGGTCTTTAGCATCTGTTCGTGAAGACATTTACTACAGCATGTTGGTTGTGGGTCCCTCTTTCTTGTACAGTATCTTTGCCTCAACAGAAAAATATCTACATTACATAGACTCTACATGTCCATGCAGAGAAAGATAAAGAAGTAGGAGGAAACATTGAGAAACATTGTATACTAGATAAGGAAATTCAAGACGATAGGCTTTACCCAATCCTAGAGCTTCCATCATTCCAGGCCTCTAATGCTTATCTAAATAATACTTCCCCAACCCCACTGAAGCCTTAAATTTCTGTCCTCCAGAATCATCACATAAACTCATTTGAATTGGCCATTTTTCTAAAAATTCCATGTTTTGTTCTTAGATTAGCTATGGAATTATAATTATTAGGCATTCTAGAATATTGCACACAACACAGAGGATTTTAGGGTAACACCATCTAGATAAGTGCTGATCACTTTTATCAATTTGCCCAAAAGCAATCAGGTTAAAATAGGAGCTGAAGAAACATATGTCACACAGACATCAGTAAGAGATTGTGTCAGAAGTTTCCCACATAATCACTTAAATTACATTTTTCCTTTGGGTCCAGGCCAAAGAGGCTCCCAGCCTCTTTATTTTATAAATAAAGATAATAATATAACACATTTCCCATGATAAATAATTCCAAAATATCTTAGCATTAGACCATTAATGCTAAGAGAAGCCAAAGAATGCAATGAATTGAATTGGTCTAATTCACCCCTCATACAACTTTATGCAGTACCAAATATGTGATGGGTGCCTTTTACATGCCAGAAGTACAGAGAAAAATAAGACAACTTCCCATTCCTCAAGGAGATTAGAGCCTGTTAAAGGAGATCAGCCCAACATTACACACATACAAAATAGCGTGACGTGTGCTTTAGTAGTAGTAGAGGTGATGGGTGTCGTGGGAGCCCAGAGTTGTCGGCAATTGACGTGAATCTTTAAGGATGATGGAGAATGGAGGAACATTCCAAGCAAAATATTGCCTTGTGGAAGAGTGTGGTAAATTAAGGAACAATAAAGTTTAGCCTGGGTCTCCTAGACAGCAGAACCTGAAGTAAGAATTAAGGAGCTAACACTTAATTTGGAAGGTGCAAGCCCAAGACCATAAATATGACGAAAAGAGAAACAAGAAAGGTATAATGTGATACAAGGGGACTCGATGCACTGCATTGGCTACAGCTTCCCAAGCAAAGACAGAGTACACCACTCAGCAAGCATGTTTGCTCAGTACCTCTCCAGAGGAGCCACGCCTGTGAACAGTGCACAAGTGAGAAAAAAAAAAAGTTACATGTTTTCCCATCAGTCTAGGTCCTCTCCACGGTGGGTCATCTGGCTCCCTGACAGCTAATCGGGCATCCAGATCCCACACTGAGGTGTGATACTCATCCAAGTCTGCAAGTCAAGGGGATGACCTGATGCAGGTGGTATGACAACCAAGAGAGGAAGAAGAGGTGAGGCACTCTGAGAAGCCATCACGACTAGAATGTAGAAAGCACAGAGGGTGGAGGAGGAGGAAATACAGGGCCAAAACAGCAGTGATTAATTTGTGAAGGCCTTTATGTATACCTTGACAGAGTTTATATTTTATTCTGTGGGTCAAGGATTTTTTTTTTAGGAAGATGAAGATTGGCCAGATACAGTACATGGTTAACTGAGTAAGTAAAAGTAGATCTGCATTTCGTACTGATTATTTCAATATTTGGCCGAGGTTAAAGAAATTCTTTTCAGGTTATTCCAAGCTAAATTGTAGAGACAATCAACTGAGATGCTATAATTATACAGGGAAAAGACAAGTTGTCAGTGAATCAGCAGTGGTAGATGATCTTGTCTATTTTGTTTAACTGTAAATAGGATACCAGGATACCAGCAGAGGGACACCAGGTCCACATGGTATTTTGAGCTGTTCTAGAATTATGGGAGTTGGCTCGTATGACTGTTGATACTCTCTGGGAATGTGCTTCCTTTTCACACCTGGTTTACAAAGCAATCATCCTGAGGATGCAACCACATTTAATGCTCTTTGAAACACAACCAAGAATAACATCTGGCATTTTTTGGAAGAATGACTTTTTCACTATATAGTAATAGTTGTTGATTAATAACAACGGACATCCTAAACAGCTTTTCATAGTCCATAATCTCATTTAATCAGCACAGCAATTTTATGAGAAAGGAATTACTATCTTTTTGTATAGATGTCAAAATTCAAAGACTTGGAAATATCAATGTGCCCAGTGCTTACAGATAATAAATTATGCTGCCCAAACTTGGATTTTGGACTGCAATCCGTTTATCTTCCTCCAAAGCCTACTTTACTGCCTCACATAGTTGTTTTGTAAGAGGACAAAGCTTTTTTCTCCCCCTGAAGGAACACAAAGCCATTAGAAGCTGAAAATGTACCCAAATATCCATAATTTTCCTATGGCACATTTCTGAAAGTCTTTCTTGAACAGATTGATCTTCTCAAATGACACCAAAGCTTGAGAAAATGACTTCCACATATATTATTTCCATAACTGAAATTTTTCTTCTCATTATGGGCTTTTGTTCACACCCTTGAAACCTATAGAGTTCCCATGATTTCAATATTCCTGAATTCATCTCAATGATTTCAGAGATTCTTAAAAATCATATACCATCCTTCAAATTCAATAGACCTGAATTTAAATCTGAACTTCTTAATTAGATGTGTCAACTTTAACAAATACTTTAACTTCTCTGAACCTTGTTTTACTTGGATGTAAAATGGGGCTTATGGGATTTCTAGTTTAATAGATATTAATGCAAAGAAGAAATAGGCAACAGTTTTGCCTGAGAGTTGCAAGAGCATTGAGTATCAATTTTCCCACTGGTACACAAACCTCCACCAAATCATGACCTGAAGTTTGAACTTTCCACTGCCAATCCCTTTATTTGCTCAAGGGTCAAAATGATGAAACTTGGCCTTCAGAAATGAAGACATTGTTAAGGTGAGGAGTGAGTGATTAGAGCACTTGCCTTTAATCGGTACAGTGAAGGATGAGAGTGACAGTTTCTCTCTTGCGCTCTCCTTTGCAGTTGATGACAAATAGGATGGGACAGAAGAAAAGACGTAGGGTTCCTCAGACTCCCTTATGTGTCTGGGATCTGCTCCTCTGGCCCTGCCTGTTCCAGCCCACGGTCCTCACCTCTGAGTCTCCCTTCTTTCCTGCTTCTGGTTTTGCTCTTTCTGACATTAGCCAACATGCCCCCTTACCATTCCCTGTATTCCTAGCTTTCGTATGGTAACTTGATTCTGGTCCCTTCTCATTTGTTCAGACACTGTTGTGGAAGATTCCCAGGCAGATGGTACTACGATAACACCTGTCTTACCCCTTTTTCTCAACTTCCACTGAAGCAACCAATAAATATAAAAATTAAACTGCAGAAATATTTTTAATATTTGAAGTTGCAATTATGTAACAATATCTTTAAGATACGCCCTTTAATGTACTTTCACACAGGAAAAAAAACGCTGAAATAAAATATAAAATAATAAAATAAAATATAAAGTAAAATGTTGTTGGTCATCAACACTGGGTCATGAGATTATGAGAGATTTTTACTTTGTTTTGCCCTTATTTCCTATTAAAATGTTAAACAACTAACCTGCATCACTTTTGTAAATGGCAGGAGGGTAAATGTTGTTTCCTTTAGAATAAAACAAAATAAATAAGAAATATGAAATATCATATAAGTATCTAAATTTTACAAGTAACAGACTGTAGTTCATTTTTATTTTGTCTAATTTAGATCATAAATAGCAATACTAAACATTCTGAAACATGCCCCAAAGCTAGTTAATGAGAAGTAGCATATAATTCCAACAGGAAAAAGACAATATATATTTTAATGGTCTTGTGGTTACAGCAAAATGTAGATATTTAAAATATTGTATAATGAGTTTGGTACTAAAATTTGAAATATGCCATTAAAGTGCCACAGAAATGCTTCAACAGCATGACTATTAAACTGCTTTTAATTTTCCATTTAATCATAAAGAATAGACAGATTTAATTCGGATTTCTTTTCAGCATCTTTATATCATCATATCTCCCTTCAGCATTATTATTATATCCCCTGAAGCAATCTTCATCAGCTCTCTGGCAAAGAGAATTTAACATCTCTATTTACTTTCTCAACTTTCTCTTTTCCAAGGAACATTGTAATCTAATAGTGTGTATATAAGAAATTAACCCAATTATGATGTTCCAATCATAAGATGTGACACAGTAGATGCTTAGTTTAATAGCAAATATGGAAGGTGTAGGAAGAGAGAAGAAATGGGCAGAGAATAAGAATGTATTATTGAGGGGCTTAAGAAATTATTAAAGTATTAATACTGAATCTTCAAAAACTCCTCCAGTACAGTCCATGACAGCTGCACTGTCATTGATGAATTTGTTGTCTTAGATTTTCTCAATATTCACATCTGCCTTCTATTTATCTAAATTCTTGAAATAGGGACATTTTTTACTTCTAAAATAAGCTCAAAAATACTATCCACATACAGTGCCTCTCTCCAAATTTCTTCTTTCTTTTTTCGTACAAACTGAGCACCTGTTATGTTCCTGGACACGTCAAGAAGCCAGACGTGCAAATGAAATAAGATACAGCCCTTTCCCTAAAAGAGTTCATAGTCTGAAATAGAAGTGAGATTATAAGTAAATAAATTTAAGTTCTATAACAACAATTTTTAAAATGTCCCTAATGGCACAGAAAAAAAAAAAAATGAGTAACTGTGGTTAAGACAGTTGACAATAAAGAGCCTGGGTGAAAGGAGATTAGTTAAGAGGTTACTGCAATTTTCCACCAAAGAGAGAATGAGGTCTTTATTTATGTTTTCTCCAGGAGATAAGATTAAGATGAGATAACTTTGATGGAATAGTAAACTGAGGGACTGCTAAAGTTACCTAGGTGATTCCACATACAACCAAGTTTGAAAACCAAAGAAGAGAGAAGGTGATGTTGAAATGAGAGTTGAGAGATCAGTAAGAATTTAGCCTGTGGGAAAGCAGAAAAGGGTACTCCAAGTAAAATGAGCATGAGCAGAGGTATAGACTGTTAACACAAAGGATATGCAGTGTGTCTAGACCAAAAGCTAGCTTTTGAAGGGCCTTGAATTCCCTAATAACAATCTGCTATTTTACTCATCATGTAGTATAGATCTTTTTTATTTTATATTTGCTTCAGGTGTACAGTACAGTGCTTAGACAATCATATAATTTACAAAGGTATCTCCCTGATAATTCTAGTACCCACATGGCACTATACATAGTTACTAAAGTATTGACAAATGAACCCAATTTGGACTACACCCATGATTACCATCTGCTATAGAAGGCCCAACACCTGTCTCTGCCCTACTCCACTCCAGCACAATAGTCATTGCAGGTATTTTCCTATTTATTTGATTCCACCCCTTAATAGAAAATAACCCCTTAATTCAAACAATAGCACTATGTCTAGGAGCTACAACAACCCTATTCACAGCTATATGTGCACTTACCCAAAATGACATCAAAAAAATCATTGTATTCTCTACCTCAAGCCAACTAGGTTTGATAATATTAACTATCAGCATCAACCAACCACATGTGGCATTCCTTCACATCTGCACCCACGCATTCTTCAAAGCTATGTTATTCATATGCTCTGGATCAATTATTCACAGTCTCAACAATGAACAAGATATCCAAAAAATAGGCAGCCTATTTAAAACCCTGCCTATCACAACCACAGCCCTCATTACCAGAAGTCTAGCCTTAACGGGCACACCCTTCCTAACAGGCTTCTATTCAAAAGATTTAATTATCAAAGCCACCAACATGTCATATACCATATGGTGTACTATGCATCCCCATGACTATTTTGTAACTTCTCACTCCCTTCGCCTTTTACACCCATACCCCAACCTGCCTCCCATATGCCCACCATGAGTTTCTTCCCTATATCTACGAGTCTATTTTTGTTTTGTTTGTTTATTTATTTTGTTCTTTAGATTCCATATAGAAGTAAAATCATATGGTATTTGTCTTTCTCTGTCTGATTTATTTCACTGTGAGTAATGCCCTCTCAGTTTATCCATGCTGTTACAAATGGTAAGATTTCATTCTTTTTTATAGCCAAGTAATATTCCATTGTACCTATGGACCACCATTCTTTTATCCAATCATCTATTAATGGGCCCTTTGGTTGCTTCCATATCTTCGCTATTGTAAATAACACTGTAATGAACATAGGGATTCATATGTCTTTTTGAATTAATGTTTTGGATTCCTTTGGCTATAGTCCCAAAAGTGGAACTGCTGCATCATAAAGTAGTACTATGGGATCTTTTAAATGTTTTTAAGTATGGGAGTGAAAAATAATCTGATATATTTTAGAATAATCGCTCTCTGGTGGAACAGGTAGAATAAAGGTTAGGACATAAAATAATCTGAAGAATTCAAGCTGGCCAGTGGTTTGTTCTGTGGTATACTACTAGAAGGTGGATCATACTGTTAGATATTTTTAACTTAAAGTTGATCCTCTATGGCACTTTTACACCACAGCTGTCATCCCAAAGTACATGAACTTCAGATTTTTTAAATAAATTTAACAATCATTTAGATATTAAAAGAACTAAAGTGATTGACTAGCCTCTGTTTGGTGTCAGAAAGATTTCACCCCTATACAGAGTAAACACAGGGGAAATAAAGTGAAAATTCACATTTCTAAACTAGACTCAATTCTTTTTCTTCCATCAAGACACTCTCCTTGAGCCATGGAAACAAATGACATTTTTTAATTAGTGTCTTATTGAGAAAATCATGTCCTCTTTACTGAACTGTGACATATTTTGAATCACCCTACTATGTAGAGATGGGATATGGGAGATATATTCCCTATGCTATACTTTATTTTTATCAAGGTCATAAGTCTTCACTCTCCACAGATGCGTTGGCTCCTACTTTGTTCAGAGAGGAGAGAGGACAACGTCTACTCACTTCAATGTGATTCCCTCCTTCCCACATGGCTCAAAGGGAGAATGCCTACTCCTACTCAAGGCCAATCTCTGCAACTGGCCCGGGATCTCGCCCCTTCAATTGTCTCTCTCTTAGTGACTCCTTCTGAGTCTGCTTCTTGAATGCAAGTGTCTCCTCTCATTCTACATTCTTCCTGAGTAGTTTCATTTATGCCATTGCCTTAAATTTCCATCTATATTTTGATGATTCTCTGATCTATATCTCCAGTTCTGACTTGCCCCTGAGATCTGAGCAAAATTTGCTTAGACATGTATGTTGTAATGATGCATCAAGTGCAATGGGTCAAAAATCAAGCATAATTCCACCCCCAATATATTCTTCCTCTGCTTCCTACCTCAGCTGATGGCATCATGATTCTCATAGTCACCTATACCTTACAGTTACTTCATTTTTTTCATTTTTTCTCATTTATAATCAAACTTTGTAAGCTCTTTTGTGTGTATAACAATCCACCAACGCCCACCCAACACCCTTTACCAAATACCAGCATTCATAACTCTCACCAGCCACATTCATTCAAAGAAGAATATCAATCATGAGCGTCTTTTATTTTGAGACTAGGCTAAGTAACATTTGTCATTTCCATCCTTTTTTTTTATAAATAAGGTTTTGGATAGTTTTGGTGTTTTGTTTTTCATTTGCTAGCACCTAGTAAGATAAATGTTTAATCCCTTTGATTTATTCTTGTGAGCAAACAATTGATACACTTCTATATAAATTAAATTAATCTTAAAAACACACCATGACAGAAAATTTCACAAGGGGAAACACTTGAGCTGAGACTGAGGGAAAAAAAGTAAAAATTTGAAAGGCAAATAAGAGAGTTGGGAGAGAATTTCAGAAAGAGAGAGGGAGAGAACAGCGTTGAAGAGCATTAAATTTTCAGACAGAGCCTGGAGTTGAAGGCGCCAAAAAGTGAGAAATAAAAGTTAAAAAGTAGGCAAGAGCAAGATTCTGTATCCAACACGGTGCCATTGAAGAGCTTTTAGAGAAGGAGTGACCCAGGAAATATCAATGTTAGGAAGACCCCACTGTTTGTTGGTGAAAGAACTTAGCTTAAGTCATTTATTTTATGCCCCACAGAACCTACTAGAGTGTTTTTAAAGAATGTATAAAAGTCAGAAAGGAATTGTATTAGACTGAAGTAAATGATAGACACTCTGTGGAGAGCAAACAATGGCTATGCTGTGTGCAAGGCACAATTCTGAGCTGTCTAATTTGAAAAGGGACATATCGCGTTGTTGTGAAGTTGAGACCAGTCTGTAAGCCCCACTCTCTTGTTTGAAGGCTGGTGGTTGCCATGGTTACAGTTGCATGAGTAGGCTTATTTATAGCTGTATACTATCTTTAGTAAATTCCACAACAGATGAGAGAAAATTCAACTGTGAAGCCATCTAAGTATATTGGAAGCACTCAGGAAGAGCAATAGAATTAAATATACACCAGAGTCTCAGAAACACTTTAGAGAGCCCTATTTTAAATAAGTGCTTTGCGAACAGTGTTCTGAGTAAGTTGAAAAAATAAGCCCAGGATTCTGCATGCCCTCTGCTAGCTTCATCTTTACAATTTACAAGCATAGGTTCCAGGGCAGGCAGACATAAGTAAATAAGTAAATAAAATCTCTTTTACTCCCTATTACACATAAGACACCTACAGATCGTGTAAGTCTTACAATAACAACATAAAGTAGATATTATTTTTATTTCCATTTTGCGCATTAGGAAACTGAGATACAAAACAGTTAAAGAGTTTTCCAAAGCCACATAGTTGGTAAAGACCACAGCTAGCCAAGAGTTCCAGCAGTCTGCTTCCAGTGCTCCGATGCACTATGATATACTGACTTGTTTTAATACGTACAACAAAATGATCTGGAGACCAGAACTCACTGGGAGGCCAAAAATTCATAGTTCAGTTAAAAGTAAATACATATCTAAAATGATTATTTGCTAATGCAGAACACTGCAAACCCACGCTGCAAAACCACCTGTACCCAAACCTAAAGTCCCAAACAAAACAAACTAGGGGCATCCTACTCCCATTTCAAAAAGAGTTGCAGCAGGATTCTTTCATAAGGATTTTTTTTTTTTCTGTTTCATAATAAATTAAATGCAATTCATGGAATATTGTGTGCATACACGCAAATTTTTGGAACGGGTCCATTATATACCACAAAGTAAAATGGTAGGCTTATTAAAAAGGAATGGATATTGATAGCTATTGAGTGTTTTCGTTCATTTACCTTGTCAAGTCAATGAGGCAATTACTTTTGATCCCTAGTTAACAGATGAAAAATCTAAGGCTCACACTGGGTAAAAACTTCCTCAAACACATATCCCTATAGGAGGCAGAACAACTGGGTCTGAAACCTAAATCCTCCTAATGCTAAACCCTGGGAATTTTCCCCTGACATTTTTCTGTGTGTCTCTGCCTGAAATAAAATAGAAGCTCACATAAAGCACTAGAAAACTGGGGAGAGAATGTTGGAAGGTATATCACCAATACCAAGTTGCATGTAAGGTTTATATCCAACTGATTGATAGACAGGCCTTGACCTGCACATCTAACTCCTTTCTTAGTCTATACACTTACTAAGTAATTATCAGACCTCTGTTTGGTTTTGTATACAGATTATTTCAAAGAGAAAATGTTCCACTTGCTGAGTAGCAAAAACCATGAGATGGGTGGCTTATTTGCTTTCAGGTAAAAAAATACTCCCATTTTGTCTTAAACCAAACATAGGTAGTCCCAAAATCCTGTCAGTGAGACCCCAGGTCTGTAGAACACTATAGCTCAGACACATAACTACAGAGTCTACTCCAGCCCTCACCTGCCTCTTACTGCAGCCACTATCTGCCCATGTCTCACCTTACTATTTCCATTCCCTACTTGAAATATTTGAATATCTAAAATAAATATTGAGGTCCTGGCTTTGGAGATGTAGAATATTTTTAAGTGATATGAATGTGAACTTAATTAATTCCCTACAAGAACCTAATATAAGATGTGTACACAGTAAGTAACCCTACCTAGTGGTAACAAAAGAGTCAATTAAAATATTAATTATTAAATTGATCCTCTGCCTCAAAGATTCTTCTGATCAAAAATAACTAAAACAAACAAATTGATAAAAATCAAAACATTTTTCAGGCAATTTCAGAAAGTAAAGAAGAAAAAGAATGGGTTGTAATATTAGCATGAAAAAAATAAAATCTGAAGCCCTGAAAGAGAAAAGATGGCTTTCTTTACTTATATAGTGGGGTGGGCAAAAGTAGGTTTAGAGTTGTGAGTATAAAAAACACAGAGTTTATTCTTACATTATTATTTATTCCTTAATTATTCTATTGTTAATTATTACTACAAACCTACTTTTGCCCACCCCTGTACATTCAAGCCATGTTAAACATTCATGCATTAATTAACATAGCATGGAAAAAATAATAGCTAATATTTATTGAGTGTTTACTACTTTCACTTTAAGCTTCACAACAACCTAAGAAAGGTAAGTTTTTTTAAAGGGGGAGATCACAACTCAATACCTGAAATAAAAAAGCACAAAGCTAATTTTATTGGTTACCTAAATAAGGAAGAGCTATGCTGGTCAGGTATAACCTCTCCAAGTTGCTGATATGAGGAGAAAATTATATATCCATAATAAAACTTTATGTGTCAACTAGTACTGTTGCCTCAAAATGTTTTTAAAGGACAAGATCTTGGAAATGCATTGAGAAGTTGACAAAATGACACCAGTGAAAGATTTCTACAGATCCATCATACAAAAAAATAAGCAAAGACAGAGAGGAGCTGAATATTATAATTACTAAGATTTATCTAGATGCCCTGGTACATTTCATCTAGAGCAGTGGTTCTCAACCTTCCTAATGCCACAACCCTTTAATACAGTTCCTCATGTTGTGGTGACCCCCAACCATGCAATTATTTTCGTTGCTACTTCATAACTGTAATTTTGCTACTGTTATGAATTGTAATGTAAATATCTGATATGCAGGATGTATTTTCATTGTTACAAATTGAACATAATTAAAGCATAGTGATTAATCACAAAAACAATATGTAATTATATATGTGTTTTCCGATGGTCTTAGGCGACCCCTGTGAAAGGGTCATTCAACCCCCAAAGGGGTCACGACCCACAGGTTGAGAACCGCTGGTCTAGAGCCTACATCTCCTTTATTTAGCAATGTTCCCTTTCCTTCCTTAGCAAGTCAGTCATATCTCAGTTCAGTGCTAAGATAGGGTCCTAACTATGGGTCTGGTGGCCAGGGAGGGAGTGGAGGGTATATGTCCTTAAAGGGACATGTACTGACCTGCCAGGCAGAGAACGCCACTGCATCCTGAAGCAGGAAGGATCATTGACGTTGACAGAAAGAGATGGGTCACGGGACTTCCGGCCAAGATGGAGGCTTAGACGGACACGCTAGGTCTCCCTCTACAACTATAGTGAAATACAACTACTTCAAAACAAAGGATAACTAGAAATTCCAGAAAATAAAGCTACACGGAAGCCCAACATATGAAGTTATAAACCAGCGGTGCCATTTGGGCAGGTAAGAGTTAAAGAAGGCAAAGCTGTTTGCGGAGCAGCGGGGCGGGGCGGCGAAAAATCCTGGAGGCAATCAAGCCCCTGGCGTGCGAGACTCCAATCAAGCCCCTGGCGTGCCCGACTCCGGCGCTGGGGAGCAGCCGCAGCATCGCCTTGAACAGTGAGGCCCAGGGGGGCGGGAGGACGGATCCCGGTCTCCTAGCTGAATAACTGTGTGAATCCATCTTGGACCCCCGCCCCCACAGAAAGCACCACAGGGCTGCGAAATAGGTCGCGGACAGGCAGGCGCCGGCGGTCGCTGATTTGTGACGCGTACGCAGGCACTGCCCCCTGCCCCCGACAGCCGGCCCAGGAAAACAAAACGCATCTGTCAAAATGTGGCAGACAAATATAGAGATCCCGGTGGCACAACTCACCAGACAGCAGATAGAGAACCTGACAGATGAACAGATAAGAAACCTGTCAGAGGCTCAGTTCTGGGCCATTGTTATCAGGTGGCTTACAGAATTCACAAAAGAGCAGGAAAAAGATATGAAAGAAGCGAAAAACTTTCATAACGAAAGGAACAAAACCACATACGAGACAGATGGTGAGGAAAAAAAATCCAGAGTTCATTTCAACAAACTGGAATATGGAGAAGGAACAAGCAGTCAACCAATGCAGCGAGAGGAAATGGCAAGCAACAATGAGATGATCAGAAACCTCTGGGACAGCTATAAAAGGCCCAACATAAGAATCATTGGTTTGCCAGAGAATGAGGAAGATGAACTAGAACTTGAAAAATTGAGTGAAAATATAATAAAGGAGAACTTCCCAGACTTGGGGAAGGGAATAGACTTGCAGGTCCAGGAAGCAAGGAGAGTTCCCAAGAGACTGGACCCAGGGAGAACCACTCCAAGACACATTATAATCAAAATGTCAAAAATTAAAGATAAAGAGAGAATCTTAAAAGCAGCAAGAGAGAAGAAAAGAATTATGTACAAAGGGGTCCCAATTAGACTATCAGCTGACTTCTCAAGGGAAACCCTACAGACAAGAAGGGACTGGCAAGAAATATTCAAAGTAATGAAAATCCAAAACCTACAACCACGAATACTCTATCCAGCGAAATTGTCATTCAGAATAGAAGGACAGAGAAAGTGTTTCCAGGACAAAATAAAACTGAAAGAGTTCATTAGATCCAAACCACTGTTATATGAGAAGTTAAAGGGACTGGTTTAAAAAACAGAAGCTAGGGAGATGAAACAAAGGCAAACGAAACAGGCAACGAGAGTGGAAAAGGAACTGTGGGTAAGGGAAACATAGTGGGGGGAGGCCAACAGGGAGGGGGAGTGGGGAGAGGGAGGGAGATGATATAGGAATTGGGGATCATGGTAGGAGGGAATGGAATAGACGGAGAGAAGTTGGGAGGAACTGTAAGCACAACTAATGGACATAATCTAAAAGGGGGGGACAACTGGAGGGAGGGGGCCACCGGGTGGAGGGGAGCAGAGGGAAGGGAAAGTGGCACAAATGTAATATTTTAATCAATAAAACACATTAAATCTGGAAAAAAAAAAAAAAAAAAAAAAAAGAAAGAGATGGGTCACTTATGCAGGCCCAGAGGATGCAGTGGGATCTGAGGTTTTGACCCATATGTCCTCCTTCCAAATCTCAGAGTCCCTCACCTTTCTGATCAGGTCCCTGGCTTGGGCAGAGCTGACTTGTTGGAGTAGACAGTTTATTAACTTTATGGAGTTCTCCTACTCTTTTAAGTAAGTCTTAATCTGATTCTCATATTTTTCTACCCTTCCAGCTACAAAAGAGTCTCCGAATATACCACCAAAGAGGCCCTCTGATTTTCCTATTTTACTTTAATCAACCTCCAGCCTGTCATTGTCTTCTCCGATGCATAAACATTACCCAGCAACAGATATGCAGTTCTATAATTCTTCTAATAACTACTGCTCTCGTAAGTCTCAAATGCCTGATACTGCACCAGTCAATGCACTGTCTTTCAATACTAATTATCCCATCTTACTATCTCACTAGTGAGCTTTAACAACGCAAAATTCCAGCATGCCAGAGGCTATGGGTGCTCTGCCCACCACAGGTTGGTGAGTTCATCTAGCTCCAAAATTGCATTATAGAGTCGGCTCCCTAAAACCACTTTCTTTTAAGTATATAATTGTCTAGCCACTATACTATAGACTTAAAACTAATATGAACTAATACTGAGTGTAAACTATAATTTAAAAAATAATAAACAAACAAATAAAACCGTTTCTTGTGCCACCATAGGCTTGATTGCCTGGAAACACTCTCCAAAGTGATGATTTTCATGAAGGGGGTTTATGGGGGAGGAAGTTCATGGAGGACTCCTTGGAGGACTGAGCAGCAGGGAGAAGCTGAGTGTGACACATGACACAGTGGCAGCACAGGCATCTGCTAATCCCTCCGGGAACTCTGGAGAGAGGATGGCCCTTCAGACTTGTCTGAAATTGAGGCAAAGGGCAGCCTTTGTGGAATGTGGGCTGCCCCTAGGGGACACAACCTTAGGAAAGACAGCCAGCCCAGAGCATTCCAGGCAGCTGGGAGAACAGATACTCCTGTGATCTGGGAAGCCAGTACTCTACAAACAAGAAATAAACTTTCTATTCTATGTAATATTGTATTTTCTATAGATTGTTATACCCTATCAACAGAAACGAGACCATAGTATCCCTAGTAGAAAGCAACGCTTTTCACCATGTTTTCTGGAATGTTCTAACCCCTTGAACTTTGAAACCAGCTAAGTATTTGTTTTAAATTGGCATAGAATTGTTTCAGATAACCCTTTAAATTTTCACCCCAATCACTTACTTTATACAGGACTCTATCTGTTTTTCCAGATTTTAAAATCTATCACATACAGATGTACGATTTATTTTCTGTTTTCCTCACAAAAGCAGTCCTAATTGTTGGCAAGTAACCACTTGTGGTTAAGAAATGAGGGTAGAAAGAGCTGCACCACATGTGGAGGCAATGCAAATTTTAAAAGCAGCTGAGACGAAGTCCTAGTTCCAACAGTGTCCCGGCTGCTCTCTGAGCAGGTGCATCCATGCTCTGACCACCTGTGGCTCCTCTCCAACAGGATCCCCATCACATTTGTTCTGTGAATCCTGACCTTGGCTTTCAATCCAGCCTGCTAACTGAACAGTCCTTTCAGATTCTGCCCGTGCCTCTACAGAGTGTCCATACACTTAATACTTCTCTAACTGTAAAACTTGGTTTATGATATAACTTTTCTCTCCCTCCACTGTCCATTCCTTATCAACTCTTGATTCTGCTCCTCTATAAACTTTCAGATTTTAGTATCTCTAGATTCTTACCCTTGATCTCTGCCTTTGACTAGCCTTGGATTAGCCTTAAGATGAAAATAGTTAATACTCTAAGGTTGTTGAGAAGTTTCAAAGGCTGCTCTCTACCACAAGGAAAGGAAAAGAATGAAAAGAACCAGAGAGGCAATTGTGCTATTAGACCCAAGGGTTGATGATGAGCTAACGGGAAATAGCAAGTCAAAAGGCTAGTCCTGAATCAGCCCGCAAACAGAACTGCCAGAAAGGAACCACGAAGGAGGTACATTCCCCATGTAAGGAACTGGGAAGGCCCTGAGGTGTTTTTCAAGATTTTCTACATATATATGTGTGAGAGCCCAGGGTCAACATGGAAAGGAGGCTGTCATCAGTGTCCTGCGCAGCTCCTGTGGAATGCTGCCTGAGGAATGTGATCTCATCTTCTGTAAGGAACCCTGCTCCATCGGCTCCTTTGCCATTTAGGAGACTGAAATTTACATACTAACAACTTCACCTCACTATTGATCCCAGGGTAATTTGGGGAAAACAACATTCAAGAACAATTGCGAGGAGTGCAGAAGATCATAGGTCTCTTAATAAGGATAATTATAAAGAACTTTTAAAAGACATAGAATTTTATTGCGGTGTCCTCTGAAACTCTTAGCTATTTTCTTCAATAACAAATTGTGTATTTGGGGGTAGGAAACATTATTTCATTCCATTTTAGTAACCTAAATCATAGCATGATAGGAACTATCTTTTCCTGTGAGCCATAGTTCTGAATACTGTTGATTTCTGAAATAAGATCCTATATTGAAAATCTCTCAAGATTTCATGATTGCCATTTGAAAGAAGTATGATGATACAGACTAAAGCTGTAGTAGCTCCTACAATCACATCAAAATTCACACTGCAAGCATAACTATCATGATATTTTATGGGTTTAGCTTGAAGAATGCTGCAAAATAATTTCTAACTTTGCAGAGATTAAAGAAAATTAGATATTTAGATCGCCAGAGTTCTTTGTTCATATTTAAATGTTAAAGTAAATCTTAATTAATTCACCAAGAATTCCTGTCTTATTTGAAAATAAAAAATTGGAAATAGTCTAGTACTCTTCTTATTAGCTCAATAACTGAAAGACCATGGGAATCAAGTAAGTCAAATTTATTATCTAGTGATCCTTGGTCTACTTTTATTTCATGCTGGAAAACACTGGAATATTGTAGCCAGATAAATCAAACTATGTTAATAGCATGAAGTAATACAGAATAATTCATTATAATTATGCTTATATATTCATTTAGAAATTGACAAATATTTATTCAAATCTATTGAATACACAGGCCTTATGCTAATATTACCAAAGCTAATTATTTTATTATATTTCAAGTCACCAGTGTACAAAAGTGAATAATTACTTTAGTACTTATTAGTATATATGAATTCATAGAACCATTTAAATTGTATAACTGGCACTTTCCAGCAGCAATCCAAGATCAGTCACTCATTTCTTATGCTGTATTGGAAATTGTAGTTAAACATACACTTTCTAAACTGACAAAAGATACAATTTATAACAGAGTTATAAATGGTACTTGAATTGGGCCTCATTAATGTCACTGATGGACATTGATTAGGGTTTGGCTTAACATACATACATATGCACACACACACATGCTAACAGAAGCCTAGTATCTGTCTTGTAGACGATGATAAGAAACTGACAATACGGTTTTCGCCTTCATGGCCAGAAGAACTTTGCTAAAACTAAGCAATCTTTTTGTCTGATTAATATGCAACAATACATTCTGGATGCTTGCAGAACATTTTTAGCCATGAACACAATGTGACAGTACTTCACATTGTGCATCAGCCCTCCTTCTGCATAGTCCCTGTTCTGAGGCTCACAAAACTTACTCTCAGGTAAGTCACAGAGTTGAGGTCACATGAATTATCCAATTTCCAAAACTATGGGCTGAACAATGATGTAAACACCAGGAGGCCCTTACCCATAACTAAACAGGCATCTGTTTGGGGCTAGAGCTTTATTCCTTATCACTGCCAAGTTGAGACTGGCTTAACTGTGCAGTTTCTAGATTTCTGGCTGACAGCATATGGTCAGTTTGCTTGATTATAGCAAAAACTCGTAAGTATTTTCAGATGCAAAGAAATGCAAAGCTGGCCCTATAGAGGTATGTGTCCTTTGTTCCTTTGGTCAACAGCTTTGGTTTGTCCCATAAAGATGCCCTCAGTACACAGCACCCTAAGGGTGGGTACATTCAGTGTAATGTATATTGTTAGGTTATTTGACATGCATGCTAGTTGTTAAATTTTCTTCCCTTACAAGATAGTTGAATTGGAACCACCAAGTTACCAAGTGGGCCCATATTGAGCTTTGGATTTCAAGGGTGAAAGCTAGGGCCAAGGAAAAGCCAACGTATGAATCCAAGCCAACATACAGGCATAACAGACATGCTGAGTTCAAATTCCGGACTTTGGAGCAAATTGTCTACCTTCCCTAAATCTCAGATTCCTCACGTGGAAAATGGGAAAATTTTAAAGTGGTACCAAGTCAGAGGTTTGTGATTATTAAATTATGTGATTCCTTGAGCTGCCAATAAATATTAACTATTAATAGCTAATAATATTGAATGTCAATAGACACCACCTATTAATAAGTAAACACTAAATTAATGAGCAATAAACATTATCTATTATTATTATTGCTCTTATTATGTAGAAAAGTCCTTATTCTTCCTTGAATTTAGACTTCCCCACTGTAAAATGGGAGTAATAAATCCTGAAACTGTTTTTGTACTCAAATGAGAGCATCTACACAAAAACACTTTGTACAGTTGTGAAGTGTATCAAAATATATGGTGTATTGTTACTTCTCTGCGTCTGCGACTGCGCTCTGCGCGTGACGTACCTTGCCTGACCGCGAGCCTCCAGGCTAGGCGGTCGTCTGCTTGAACTTCCCATGTGTTGAGATTGATGGAGCATTGTGTCATGTCCTTTTTGCAGATGTCTTTGAACAGCAGTTTTGGGCGTCCTGTCATCCTCTGGCCTTCTGCTAGCTCGCCGTAGAGGAGGTCTTTGGGAATACGGCCTGCATCCATTCTTTTGACATGGCCAAGCCACCTGAGGCGTCTCTCACTAAGAACTGCATGCAAACTGCTCATGCAAACTGCAGAGGCTGCGCGCAACGAGGAGGCGGTCCAGAAAAGATCGAGGCGGAAGCAGCGTCAACAGCAGCAACAACAGCCATCTGCCTTCACCTGTAACAAGTGCGGCAGGGATTGTCACTCCCGAGTCGGACTGCACAGCCATTCTCGGCGGTGCAGATAGACTCTCAAGAAGCTACGCCATCGTCTCTCGAGATGGACGGCTGCCGCCGCCGCCGCCGCCACCGCCGCCGACGATTGTTACTTCTGCTGTTGTTGTCTTCACTGGCATTGGGTTACACACCCAGTGAGAGGGAGAGGCCCCTTCATATATTGAACTTAAAAAGATACACAAGGACTCCAAAATGAAGTCAATTTATTATTATATGCCACACACTGTGCTTGTTCAGTACATGTTTACACTGTTTTTAAATTCCATTGGCGATTTCAGCTACACTGGCAAATCTAAGATGCCCTTATACAGTCTGTTCTCTTTTTGCATAATCTCTACTTCTTCCTACCTCCCCTTGTTCTCCAAAACATAAGTTTGGAAATTCCCCAATCAAATAGCTACTGATTCTAATATACATAAGATTTAAGGATTGCTTTTATTAATAGGTCATAAATTTTCTTAATCTCTCTCCCCCATTTTGACAAAGTATTAATGAGTATCAGTTACATGGTTCTTAAGTGAGAAGTTCCAGACAATCATGGGATTTAGGAGAATGATGTTGCTGGATATGGTGGTAAAACGGTAATATATTCTATCTTTTATAATTGTCACCTTCAGTATAAAATTAGGACCAATGTCTTCTGATAAGAGTGTTTATGGATTGAGTTGAATAATACTCAAGACACATAGAAGTCACTTAATAGCTGTCTTTGATTCTGATTTGAACTTCACTTAGTATCATTCTGTCTCAGCATCCTGGACTCCAATATTAGGCCCCAACAGCATAAAGCTCAATCTTACTCCTGATTTTCAAAACTCATTTGGATTAACTGGAATTTATATGACAAATAGAAAGAGTGGAAGCTAGAAAAGAGATAAGCTCTATAGAAAAGTTAAACCATATTGCTAATCAATAATAATCATGTCCCATGAATGAAATATATTTTTAACTAAAAATGAATAAATTCTAGTTAATGGAAGGATCTATTGCTGGATTAATACAACTTCAGTGAAATGCCATTAACTTTCTCTACCTCACTTCCTCTATATTTAAAACAGTGGTTATACTTGATGACTTTTATGACTGTCAAATTAAGTTATGTTCATTGTGGGAGAGATGGATTTGTGGAGTTTAATAACATCTTCCCCTCCGTGAAGCATTGCCAGCAACAGGATGTCCCTAGGAGCTGGAAACTGGTATAAATGTGCACTCATATAATTAAGGTTATATTCATGAATTTGTAAAATAGCATTAATAATGTCCCTTGTCTGCCATATTGTCCCAAAATGTTTTTCTTCCACAGTTTGTAAGAGAAAAATCATTCTTACAACTTTGTGAACAACCTTCAAAACTAATTTCAATCAGAGCAGAGAGGTTTGCAAAGATAATAACAGATAATAATGGACATCTGAAGAGTGATTTGGAAAATCTGGTCCAAGTTTTTACAAAAGCATCCCTCTAAGAAATGCTGGCATACTGCAGGAGGTGATTAGGAGTTGTATTTTCATGAATTATTTTTTTTTTCCATTGAAGCATCTTATTTGCACATATGTATTACATCCCTAGGAAAAGAATCTCAGGATTTTCCATTCTGTGTGTTTTCATCTGGTGTCTTCATGGTTCATGATGCCCGCCGAGGTTAACAGAACAATGAAACCAAACTGATGGGATGGAAGCAGGTTGTTATGCCACTTTTCTAGCTCCTTGAGTTGCACATCAAATCTGGGAATGATTAGTCCACACTTGCTTAACTTGCCTGTGATGTTCACAACAATTTTCCCAGCTCTGTAATCATCCAAAATTTCAAATTCACTAACGTAACTATGCTTCATCATCACAGTTACAAACCGGATGATGGCTTTGGAGCACAGCTTTATAAAAGCCTAGCATTTATCTCTCTTTTCGGGATTGTTGATACTCCTGAGAGCATCAGCCAGGACATTCAAGTGCACCAATTATGATGGCACAAAAAGAGTTCATGAAATTTTAATAGGCCTCCTGGAAATGCCATGGAGGGGACATTGTAAGTGATGGTTTGTACACAGGACACTGGAACGTAACCTCCCAGTGAGAAGCAGGAGTGGACATTGCTTGTGCTACCCAGATCCCCCCAGGTCCCTTCTACTCTTGCCGTGAACCCCTTCCCCAGCTTTGGCATGCTTTTGCTTCCAGCAGCCCACACTTGCAATGCTAATTTAGAGGACTGCCCTGGGGTTACTGGAGCCACTTTGCCCAAGAACACAGAAAGTCTGAAATGTCTGGGAGTTTACACCCCTACAGAGGAAGACTAAAAAGTACCTGAGTGTGAAACTCAGTTTTCTTGCTTTGCAATGGGACATCATGAAGCCTAACCTACATTCCAAAGTTCTCCTCTGGGATCAAGCTAACGCTGCCTTCTTGGGAGTTCCTGAAATCACAGGTGGAGACTTTGTCCTCTTCTCAATTCCACGTCCTCCAACATCTTAACCAATCACTTACACACAATCCTTTTCTCAGTCTTCCCACAGATCAAAATAAAATATATCCGGTCTCTTAGGGACTGACATGAATAAAACAGAATCAAACCTAACATAAAAGAGAATGTAAGGACACACACTGTGTTCATAGAAGCATTATTCATGGAAGTGAGTCAAATGTCCACCAGTGAATGGACATTTAAGGTAGCATATTATTCTACCTTTAAAAAGGAAGGAAATTTCAACATATGCTACAATATGGATGAACCTTGAGAATGAACGTTATGCTAAGCGGAATAAGCCAGTCATAAGAAGACAAATGCTGTATGACCCCACTTACATGAGGTATTTAGGGTAGTCAAATACGTAGGGGCAGAAAGCAGAATGGTGGTTGCCAGAGGCTGGTGGGGGTTGGGGAATGGGGAGTTATTTTTTAATGGATTTAGAGTTTTAGTTTTACAAGATGAAAAGAGTTCTCAAAATGGATGGTGGTAGTGTTCACACAACAATCTGAATATATTTAATACCACTGAACCAACCACACAGTCAAAAATGATGGTCAATTTTATATTATGTGCATTTTACTACAATAAACAGCTGACAGCTGAATTAGGGGGGCAGTACAGGGAGGAGGGTGAAGGAATTGAGAAAAAAAAAAAAGAGAGAGCGAGAGAAGTACTCATGGACAACAGTGTGGTGATTGCCAGGGGGAGAATGGAGGAGAGAAGGTGGAGGAGAGTAAAGGGAGGATAAAAGGTGATGGAAGGAGACTTGCCTTGGGGTGGTGAACACACAATACAGTATACAGAAGATGTGTTGTGGAATTGTGCACCTGAAACTTGTATAACTTTGTTAACCAGAGTCACCCCAATACATTCAATAAAAAGGGGGGATGAGAGTATCTTCAAAGGATACTTTAAATTTTTTTCTAAAAACTAGAAAAGAAAGAGAATGTAAGATCCTTATCTGGAGTTCATTCATAAAACATGAGACACTAGATTTGGAAAGAACTACTGGAGGTAAGATACAATGGGGTACCTATAGAATATCTTCCATGCTGGCTCAGGGGAACATGCCTGACATTCTAGATATTCAAAGAGGGCAGTAAAAGGCTGAGAGAGTCTTAACAGCCCTCCTTGGAATCAACAGACTTCTAAGAGTCGCTAATATTAGAGCAAGAGAAGCAGGATATCAAGATTGCCAGATAGTAGAGATCAGACACCAGCAGATCCAGATGAGACTTTAATAAGAGCCATTGGGAATTTATGAGCCACCTAGATACAGGCTCCCAGGGATTTGCCTGGGTGCAGGCTCAGAGTCTGAGAGTTGCTACATCTTCTAGAGGAGATGTCATGCATACAAATCGCTCCCATCACAAAAGGCAAGGCATGATGTACACCATGAGGAATATACTAGTTGAATTCTATGAAAATGCAGAGTAGGAAAAACTGCTTCTAGATGAGGAGATTTGCAGCAGTTGGGACTATGTAACAAAAGCATGGAAATGGTGTGTTGCAAGAAATAAGCAGATAGAGATTTAGGAGGAGCTATGATATAAGTTACAAATGCCATGGTATATTGATTAAAGCATTTATTGACTCCAGCTATCTCTGGGGCTTACTCAAGTGTTACTCACACTGAAATGTCACACACAGACACTCAAGAATTGTGAATGTTGCTAAGATATACAGAAGTCATTTGTTACACATGCTCATAGGTCACACACCAATTCAAAAGTCTCTATTCCCTGCCCACTTAGCCAGAGGGCTGACGGGGGAACTTCAGCAGAGCAGGCAGATTCATTCTCCATGGAATCTTCTGTTCTCATAAGGTTCTATCTAAAGGGAGGGCCCAGTCCAACCTTAGCCTGTAACCTTTACCCTTGTCAAGTACATGATGATTTGTTACGTACACCTCCAGACACTCACAAAGTGATGAAAGCTTCCCTTGAAAGACTAGGTTTTGCTGACCTCCATTGCATTAATAATAACAACTATGGACACTTCCTATCACATACTAACTCAGGACATTAACAGATTCATAAGCTTTTTATTGATTAAACCCATGAGAGAGGCCTATTTCATAATTTGAAAACAAAAGCTACAGAAGGAGAAACTCTTTACTCATAATCTTCCCAACCAGACCAAACCCTTCTTCAGAATTTCTTGTCTCAGTGAATGGCATCACAGTTCACATAAGTCTCAGCACAGGCCGGATGTCATTCTTGTCTCCTATCTCCGCTCAGCCTTATCCTGCTACACCTGTGTTACTAGTATCTCTCAGTTCTCCCCATCTGCATTCCCATTGCCTTAGTGCAGGCATAACCATGACTTACCACTCTGACTACTTTCTATATCCTGATATTCACTCTCGACTCCCTTCAGCTGAGAGTTCTCCCTATTACAGCCATAATTGTCTTTCTGTAGTGCAGATGTGAAAGATAAACTCCCAACAGTTTACATGACAAATGATGGCTTTTTCAGGGTCCCGACCGAAAACTCATGACACACCCGAACTGGGAACTTGAAAATATAGTGAAAAAAAATTATTTTCAAAGGACTGAGTGGGAATTATGGCCTAGTAACAGTGGAGTGGCCAACTGCCTCAGTTTGACCAGGATTTAGCATTTCATGAGACTCAGGACTTCCAGTCCAAAATCCAGAAAATCCCAGGCAGACCCAGGATGCTCTGTTCACACTCAGTTACAACTGGGAACTATCACCATTCTAGGCCTGAAAGAGCATGAGAAGAAGGTGGTTACCAGAAGCCAGAGAGGAAACCTGTATGGAGAAGTCACTTCACAAAAGCCATGGCATTTGGAAGAGGAATGCAACCTAACCTACAAACGCCCAGCAGGAAGGAAGCCAGAAAAATAAAGACCCAGAGATCACCTTTGTGCCTTCCCATCTCCTGTTAGTGCCTCCCATTGGCCTAATCAGAAGAAAAGGTCAAAAGAGATTACTTGATATTGTCCTATGGGTCAGTCTGGGGGAGGCCAAACAGGAAAAACAGAGAGATGGCAGCATAAGAACTCAGTCTGACATTCCTGGTTTTGAAGATAAAGGAAGGGGGCCACAGTCCAAGAAATGCAGTGGCCTCTAAAAGCTAGAGAAGTCAAGAAAATGGATTCTCCCCTCGAGCCCCCAGAAGGAACATATCCCTGCCCACACCTTGATTTTAGCCTACTGAGACCTATGTTAAACTTCTGATCTCCAGAACTACAGGTAAATAAATGTGTGTTGTTTCAAGCCACCATGTTTGTGATCATTGACAGCTGGGGTGGGAAACTAATATGAAAGGAAACTTAGAGAGCATCTACCATCCAGCCAATATATAAAAGATCAATCAGGGATTGGACTGGTATGGGAACTGATTTTACACAGTGTGGAATTTGTGAAGGTCTTTGAACTGGGAGTGACATACTCAGAGTTATGCTTCAAAAAGAATATTCAGCCCCCTCCTACCTTCAGCATAGGTGAGATGGGAAGAAGGAATGACTGAACAAAGGGGACTCAGTTAGAAGGCTACTATGAAAGTCTTGTTAAGAAGTGTGGGCCAGGTGAAGTGTGCGTGATTTGAGTGAGACAGCAGACTTCTCTCCCTGCCATTTAAAGTTTTGGCAACTGAAACTATAAGTCACAAGGCATTAGATGCAGATATTGGGCTCAACTAGATAGAAAACCTAACAAACTATCTGAGAAGAAATTTAGAAATTCTCTACATTCAAAACAAAACTCAAAATAATTTTTTTTTGAATGTTGAAGAGGACTTCAAACCTGTTCCAGAGTGCTGGATACTGGCAAAGGAAATCGAACAATTAAATGGAAATCCAATGCCTGGTGAAAATGGACACATCCCTGGTTGGGTACCAGTGGAAAAAAACAACAAACAGTATAACTAGCATGCCTCTGTAGTTAATTATGAATGTGAAATCGCCCTGGTACTGAAGCATCATTCTGATGACCCTGGTCTCCTGGAAATTAGTGCAGTGCCTCTATCAGATTTGTTAGAACAGACCCTGGAGTTGATAGGAACAAATATTAATGGACACCCATATGGGTTAGGAAGCAAGAAGCATCCGTTACTTCTTCTTGTACCTCATGGAGCGTTTCAAATAAGAAATCTACCTACCTTGAAGCACAATGATCTGTTGTCCTGGTTTGAAGGCTGCAGAGAGGGTAAAATTGAAGGAATAGTATGGCATTGCAATGATGGCTGTTCAATCAAGGTCCATCGCCATCATCTTGGTTTATGCTGGCCAATTCCAGATACTTACTTGAATTCAAAACCAGTCATTATTAACACGAACTTGAACAGATATGACTATGTTTTCGATACTGTTTGTTTTATCATTTTTCAAGAATAAATAATTAGAAATAAAAAATAAAAAAAAGTGTGGGCTTGCCCTGATTGGTGTGGCTCCGTTTGGCATCATCCCACAAGGTGAAGGGTCACCAGTTCTATTCCCAGTCAGGGCACATGCCTGGGTTGCAGGTTTCTCCCCAGTTGGGGCATGTTCAAGAGGCAACTGATCTAACTTTCTTTCTCACATTTATGTTTCTCTCTCTCTCTTTCTTCCTCCCTTCCCCTCTCTCTAAAAATAAGTAAATTAAGTCTTTTTTTTTTTTTAAGTGTGGGCTTAAAATAAGGTGGAGCCAGTAGACATAGGTAGGAAGATAAATATGGCAGAGATGCTGTTATTATGTAAAGAATGAAACTCGGTGACTGATTAGAAGAATAGCTGATGTCAAGGTTTTAAGACTGAGTAAAGACAATAATCATGACAACATTAATAGAGCCAAGGTGGCCTTCCCTTTGGGCATAGCACCTGTCATCTATAACAGAATCAAGAATAGTTTAGAAAACATCTAGAACTCAGCTTCTAAATAGGTTTTGAGAAATGAATTATTTGTGTGAATAAAATTCAAATCTAACATCATGAAGAATATCTAAAATTCAACCAAATAAACTGGAGGTAATCAAAACCAGAGATGTTTACTCTTAAAACACTGTATTCTTTCACTTCTACTTTCCCTTAAATTGTTCCATTTTAGGAAATATTAAGAAAATGTTTTTGAGATAGTGAATATGGTGCATTTCTTAAATACTTTTTTTTCATTTAATGGAAACTGTCTAAATAAAGCAAAGAAAATAACTATGAGTATGTCTTATAAATTATTAAGTCAGTTTCTGAGCACCAGGCTTTTTATTCCATAATCTAGCTGGACAATAATAGACCAGGATAATGTTTGGTTAAAAAATGTTTTAGGTAGTGTTGCCCAGATGGAGACCATGAGACCAGGACATGTGGGTGAGTGAATTATAGGGTCGAAGAGCAGAGAAGTGGGGTAGGAAAGCAAAGAAAGCCAAGCAAGGAAACCATATCAGAAGTCCTGCAGTGAGCTGTCTGCAGGCAACTTCTGGAGACAGTGCAGTCCTCCCAACCTGAAGCAATAGAGCTGGAATATTTTATGTCCACCTGGTTTAATTATGAGTCAAAGACTTCCTGGTCTCCATCTGGACAGGCAAGGTGGGTTCCAGCAGCCTCAGACAGTCCTCCACCACATGGATCCAGGTGCTGGCTGTTGGAAGTGAAAGCATGTCTGGAGCCAGGGTGCTCAAAAAAGGTAAAGGGGTCCAAGAGAATACTGGCAGAGAGCTAATAGTGTCTGTGATGAAATATAACAGAAAATTTCAAAATTTTGTTTGATCATTCAAGTAAGAAATTAATTCAAAATGTTTAATAGGGTTTCCATATCTACCAGGCTAGCTAACTCACTCTCTTTTCCCCTTCATTTAATCCTTTTTTAATTGAATTTATTGGGGTGACATTGGTTAAAAATTATATATTTTTAAGTGTACAACTCTATAACACATCATCTGTGTATTATATTGTGTATTCCCCACCCCAAGTCAAATCCCCTTCCATCATCATTCCCCCCCTTTACCCTCTTCTACCTCTCCCCCACCCACTTCCCCCTTTCCCTCTGGTGATCATTATACTGTTGTCTGTGCCTATGACTTTTTTGTGTGTGTGCAATCCCTTCATCTTTTGATTCAGCCCCCCGAACCCCTCCCCTCTGAGAGCTGTCAGTCTCTTCTCTGTATCTATAAATCTGTTTCTGTTTTGTTTGTTAGTATATTTTGTTCATTGGATTCCACATATAAGTGAAATCTTATGGTATTTGTCTTTCTCTGACTGGCTTATTTCACTTCGCATAATGTTCTCCAGGTCCATCCGTGCTGTCACATAAGGTAAGATTTCCTTCTTTTTTACAGCCAAGTACCATTCTATAGTGTAAATGTAAGATCAGCCATTATGTCAGTTGTTAGCAAATCTTATGAATATTATGTGTCCTCATCTTATGCTTATTCCTGAGCCTTCTTCTCCTTGTTGAAGCACAATATTCTCCTCTCTCAGCTTCTCTGATATCACATTCTAGGTTTCTCCCACTCAGTCTCCTGTGCTGGCTCCTCTTATTTGTTTGTAAATCCAAATGTCAGAGTTGATTCTCAGGCCTCTCTCTCTTCCATGTTTTATTCCTTCATCTCATTTACTCCCAGAGCTTTAAATACCCTAACACTGCAGTCTCCACTCTAGACCTCTCCTCCAAGTCTCATACATCCAATAGTTAACTGGATACTCACTTGAATATTTTAAAACACCTCAATTTTGAAGTACCAGAATTAGAGCACTTGATTTCCCACTCCACTCAAAAAGCTGTTCATCCATCAACCTCCCCATCCTATACTTGGCCCCCAGTTAGTCAAACCAAAGCCTGTGACTCAACGTGATTTTTTTCTAAATTCCTGTATCCAGCTCCACAGCATTCCAGGTGGGCTATACTTCCAAACTATCTACCTACTTCTATCTCCACTGCTAACACCATAGTGCAAAACTAGCCTTTCTCTGTATGACTATTGTCATCTCCTGACTAGTCTTCCTGCTTTTATTTCTGTCCCCTTAAAATTCAATCTCCATATAACAGCAAGAGTGATCATTTAAAATTGGACTCTGCCATTTCTTCATTAAGATACTTTACTGAACTTCTGGCCAGGATGGAGGCCTAGACTGACATGCTCCATCTCCCTCCACAACTAAGAAGGAATACATCTACCGCAAAACCAGAAATAACCAGAAGTTCTAGAAAATAAAGCTACATGGAAGTCCAACGTATGAAGTTATAAACAAGTAGTGCTCATCCGGACGGGTAGGAGGGGCGAAGCCAGGGCACAGAGGTTAAGCAGTGGCAGCAGCGGCAGGACAGCAGTAAGCACAGACACCCGTATTTAAGGGGAGGCAAGAAGTGCCTGGGGAGCACCCCCGGCTGCAGACAAGACCTGTCAGCTAGCGATTCCAATGCCAGGGAAGGCAGACCCCCATTACCTCAGACTGTGAAGGCCAGAGCGGGTGGGGATGGAGGAAGAAGTTCCCGGTCTCTCAGAGGAGAGTGAACAGCAAGAATCCATCTTGGACATCCGCCCCCACACACAAAATGCAACAGCGTGGTGAGAGGGTCGCACAGTAGTGATGAGTGCATGGGGCTCCACCCCCTATAGCATAGGAGGTGTGACAGCCCTGCCCAGGAAGCAAAGGTAAACATAAAACTGTCTGGATGGCACAGATCCTGATAGAGATCCCAATCACACAGCTAATCAGGCAGCAAATATCTGATCTAACAGACCAGCAGATAGGAAATTTTTCTGAGGCACAGTTAAGAGCTTTGGTTATAAGAAACTTACAGACCTAACAGCAGATCTTAAACAAGACGGGTAAGGAATGAAGGCTAGTCCTGATGAAATGAACAAAAACACACATGAAACAAGTGGTGAGGGAAGGAAAACCAGGGATCAAATCAACAAATCAAAACATAGGGAAGAAACAAACAGTCAACCAGTGCAGAAAGAGGAAGCAAGAAGTGAGGAAAATGAGGAGAGGCTCAGAAACCTATGGGACAGCTATAAGCAGGCCAACATCCAAATCATAGGGCTACCAGAAGGTGAAGAACAACTAGAAATTGAAAAATTATGTGAAAAAATAATGAAGCAGAACTTCCCTAACTTGGGGAAGGAAATAGACTTACAGGTCCAGGAAGCACAGAGAGTTCCCAAACAACTGGACCCAGGGAGAACCACACCAAGACACATTATAATCAAAATGTCAAAAATTAAGGATAAAGAGAGAATCTTAAAAGCAGCAAGAGAGAAGAAGAGAATTATGTACAAAGGGGTCCCAATAAGACTCTCAGCTGATTTCTCAAAAGAAACTCTGCAGGCAAGAAGGGACTGGCAAGAAATATTCAAAATCATGAAAAGCAAAAACCTACAACCACTATTACTCTGTCCAGTGAAGCTGTCATTCAGAATAGAAGGGCAGAGAAAGTGCTTCCAGGGCAAAGTAAAACTGAAGGAGTTCATCAGATCCAAACCACTATTATATGAAATGTTAAAGGGACATGTTTAGGAGAAAGAGGGTCAAAATTAAAATGAAAACTGTATCACAACAATCAACAACAGAAGCTAGGGAATCAAAACAAATGCAAACTAAGTAGGCAATGAGAGTGAGAAAAGAATTATAGGTATGGGGAACATATTGGGGGGAGGTCAGCCGTGAGAGGGAAGCGGGAAAGGGAGGGAGATAGTACAGGAATTAAGAAACATAGTAGGAGGGAGTGGAGTAGACAGGAAGATGCTGAGAAGAACTATATGCACAACCAATGGGCATGGACTAAGGGAGGGGAGACACTGGAGAGAAGGGGTCACTGGGTGGAGGGGAACAAAGGGGAAAAATTGGGACAATTGTAACAGCATAATCAATAAAACATATTTAAAAAATACTTTATTGGCTTCCTGTGGTATTTTAAATTGTCACTCCCCTGATTAAAACACTTTATAGTGTCTTCCCATGGCATTTAAAATTAAACACTACAATGTCCTATGTGACCTGACCTCTGTCCACCTTTCCAACTTCATCTCACATCCCTACTGCTCATTTTGCTTGATCCTGCAGGGTTCTGATCTTCCCTAGACATCTCTGACAGGGAATGGACATTTTTAATCCTGGTTCCTTCTCATCCTATTAAGTCTCAGCCTAAAGATCATCTCCTTTAAGAAGTCTTCCATTATCTCTCTATTGCTCTTTGCCCTTTTATTATTTATCAAAATATTTTTTCTCCAGCCTTCCCACAATTGGTTGCTATTTTGTTTGTGTATTGTGTTGCCTCCATTAGAAGGGGAGCTCCTTGAGGACAAATATCATATGTCTTATTCACCTGTGGATGCCCAGTACCTAACAACGCCTGATTCATACTAGGTGCTGCATAAAGATTTCATGAGTGAGTGAATAAATGAAACACAAGTCTGCTGCTATGCTTGGTTCACTTTTGCTCCTAACAGTTTGACCATTTGAGATCGTTTACAGTATTTTCACTTTATATGAAAGACCTGACCAAATCTTAGTATGGCCAGTGTAAGCAAGGCTAATACATGGGTACAAGACTGTTACAGATCTTCCAAAGTCACAATATCTCTATTGCAGATGGCAATGCAGATAGTTTCACTGGGATACTGTCAAACTTTTATATTCAGGCCTGTTCCTCAACTGTCCTTTTTAATGCCTGGCAGATTCAAGGAGAGTGAACTTCTGGTAACCATCTCTGAAAACTAGGCAGTGGTACTTAAGTTTTAAAAATTGCTCCTTATTTGAAGTTATATTTTAGAGTCTTAAAAGAAGGTGCAGGGTAGATAGTGCTTTTTTCCTAATTTCTTCATTATTCAGTTAAACTAATTAGATGTGTTAAATATGTGAATACTTTAAGACGATACAAACTGATACTGTTGTTTCTAGGAAACTTGTTCTTTATAGCCTGCATAGTTTATCATCTTCTGTCGATGCTAATTGAGATTAATTACCTGACACTTGAGATGCTATTGTTTAATAAAATATGTCTTCTATTAAATGCCATTTAGTTATAAGTCTGACAAAGTAATACATACTCACTTTAGAAAATTTGGGAAAGATATAAATGTTTTTTAAAAAGAAAAACTTAATCATCTGCAAAATTCTACCTAAAATAACCTTATTATTACATTTTGTTATGTACACTCTCAATTTTTCTAAACTTTTCTACATATATACATATTTATTCATTCATTCATTTAACAAACACTTACTGAGCACCTTTCATGTTTCAAAAAGATGTTGCTGAACTAGACAGATGAGGTCTATATATTCAGGTGTCTTACATTCTAGGGGATAGATGAGAACACTAACAAGATGATTTCTGTTAATGATAACAGCTATGAAGAACACAGAACAAGTAATGTGACCGAGTGAAGGTCATGAAGAGTGAGTGGGAGAGAACTGGCTACTTTAAAGAAGGTTAATACAAAAAACCTTTATAAGAAGAGAATATTGCTCTGAGACCTAAAGAATAAAGAAACACCAGTCGTGGAATGAAATGCAAGAAGAATATTCCAGGCAGAGGGAACAGCACATGCAAGCGAAGAGTCTGATTATTTCTAGTAACTGCCACAAAGTAAGTATAAGAGAATAAAAAGACACAATAGGGATTTCTCATACTCATTTTGCATTTTGACCAGCTTCATGCATGCCTTTTCGTTTATGATATTTTTGACCTAAATAATTTAAGTTTTATGTTGTCAAAGCCATCAGAGTTCCTTTGTAGTTTCTACCATTGGAAAGTCTTTTATTTAAACTTCAAACAGAAAAATACTCGTCTATATTTTCTTTGAGTATTGTACTTTTAATATTTCATTAATACATCTACAGTTTATGATAGATATTTCCAGAAAGTATCCAGCCATACATGTACTATGAAAAATAGAGGCATTTATTGAACAAGATACAAGAAACATTGTACATAGGGCAATGACACCTCTGTCCCCTTCAAAGTAGGTGCCTTGGGTCCTCACAGAGTTCTCTCAATCACCATCAGCTGCCCTGTCATATTTTTCTGAATCTCACTGATGGCTTGAAATCTCTTCTCTTTCAAGGGTGATTTTAGTTTTGGGAAAAGCCAGAAGTCACAGGGTGCCATATCTGGGCTGTAGGGCAGGGAGAGTCACCTGGGTGATTTGATGTTTTGCAAAAAACTCTGCATGAGATGTGATGTATGTGCAGGCACGTTGTCATGATGAAGCTGCAAATCACCAGTTGCCCATAGCTGCAGCCTTCTGAATCATCCAAATAATTTCTGCAGAGGACTGCTCAAGCTTAATGCAAAATTTGATGCAGATTCATTGCTCTACTTGCTCAGTCATTTTAAATGCGATGGCCACACGATACATGTGCTCACTCAACAATGTCTACCACACCCATTGACTAGTACAGTGAAGTCGTCATTGTTCATGCACGTGCATTCCAGTTAACTCTCCTTGGCTGCCAGGTCACGTCAATGTGGCGCAAACTGTTCTTATTATATTAACCATGGCTTGACATTTTATAGACAGTCCTGTTATGATGAAGATTTAAGTGGTATTTTTCTCTAAGTAAATAACTCATGCCTGAGAACAAGATTTCTGAAATATCATTTTTTTCTCTGCTAATTTAGATGGCACTACTATTATATGCTTATTTCTTATATTGAAGACTTAGGAAGAAAAGAGTGATATCAGTGGCGTGACTTATTCTGGCAAGTATGAAGAAAGAACTAAGTGGTCAAGAACTTGAAAGGTGAAAGACCAGTTGGAAAGCAACAGTAGTCATCCAGACAAAAAAAAGATGCCAAGGGCCTGCATTAAGGTTATGACATTAAGAATGGAAGAAAATTATGGGTAACATAAACACTAGTTAAATAAGAAAAACTAATCAAATGACTGGATGTGTGACTGAAAAATAAAAAAGGTGATTCTGAATAAACCTAAAATGTAATGCCTCCATACCTTGATTCATGCTGCTTCTTCATAATCAAATGCCTACTCTTACTCGTAATTCAAAATTCAAATTAAATATTGAAGCCAAGCAAAATCAACCAGTCTTTCTTCTTAGCACATTAGAATAAAAAATTAAGGAGCTTAATTTACAAATTGAGTTCCATGCTGATTCTAAAGATTACTGATTTCCATCTATCCCTTTTCCTGACCCCCAAACCTTGCTTATTTGGAATTTACCTAAACAGGCATAACCATACTCATTTCACCTCCAGCTTTCCGAATATTTACTGCTGTTTCTTTTTCCTTCAGAGCAATCAATGTGGCTTCCCTCAAGTCCTTACACTGGATTAGCATCATCAACAGCAGAAATTCAGTTGACCCTTAGGGCATCATCAACAGCAGAAATTCAGTTGACCCTTAGGGCATCATCAACAGCAGAAATTCAGTTGACCCTTAGGGCTGCAATAAATGCTACGATAGTTCAATAATTCTTGACTGTAAGTCACTCTTCAACAAACCTGACCAAATTAAATGTCATAGGAATCCTGGTGAAAGTCTCTGTAGAAGTTCTTCCAACCCAATCACTTATTTAGAACAATCTCCCCCTATTGTGCCAGTCAGTTTTTCTAGATAGCTAAAATTATAAAAGACTTGAACATAAACATGAAAATGATATGTTTTCACCCACTTTGTTTGTAACATTATAAGACAGGATTATGAAAGTGTTTATTAATGTTACAACAAGAAGGTTGTTAAGACAGAAAGCAGATTGGCAATGGCCAGTGAAAGGACTACTCAGTGGGTATGGCATTTTCATTTTATGAAAAATTGTGAAGCTAGATAATGGTGATGGTTCCACTGAATTGTACACTTTAAAATGGTTAAAATCATAAGTTGTATGTTATGCGCATTTTATCACAATTTTTTAATTGTATTTGCTTATTTTGTTGTTGAGGATGTCATTAAGTATGTTTCAAAATAACCTCACTATAAATATTTTTGGGAGGAATATCTCATTATATTCATAATATTGTGAATGGCACAGTGGATCACATTTCCCTTTAACATGTCCAACAGGAAGGTCTGAGCCAACTTTTGGCCCTTCCCTGGCAAGAGCATAGGATTTCACAGCCTGTCCTTTTGTACTAAGGTAATTCCAGCCTCCATTGTACTTTCCTATCTTTAATTTTCCTTTGTTTCATTTTTAATTCTAATTTTAATTTATTTTCTCTTTCTACCATATATGGATGTTTGTGTGATACCTTGCATCATTTTATGAATCTGGCAGAATACAAATAGCCTAAACATCAAAGCATAACCAGACTATGTTTGCTTATTTTGACTCTCATAATGTGGTCTCTTTTCCTGGTATAATTCCAAAATGGTTCTTGCATTGAGATCTCCAAGAAATCCTATTAGACTTGAGACACATTTTTATTAGATAATTAGCTTCCTCAACATGAACATCTTTTTTTTTTTTACTGACTTCATTCACACCTGGTATGTTCCTTTGTTAATGAAACACCAAGAGTCAAGCATGTATTACAAATGCAGTGATGATGATGAAATGTTCTTAACTCTGAGTAACAGCCACCATTGAGAAAACAAATCACACATACTCTCTGTCAGGATTTTACTGCTTTCCGTGATTACAAAGAAAAGGAAGCTTAGCAATGCCTTTTTGTCTGAAGTGCAGAAAAAAATTGCTATTAAAAAAATAAATAATAGACAACTGTGATGTACATCTTTCTCCTTTTTGTGGAAAACTAGGGAGACTAAAGAATTCTTCAAAGCAAGAATGCAAGCTTTGGGGGGCAGAGTCCCCATAAAATAACATGCTGGTTACTTTCGCAGAGAATATTTGTAAATAAAAGTGTCCATAGATGGTCTGAAACAAAGATTGAATATATGGACATTTGGAATATGTCTTGGAGAGTAGATGGGTCATCAACATTTTACTGACTGATAGAATTGTGGCAATATTGATAATTTTATCCATTACTCAAAAAATGCAGGGTTTGTCTGAAAGCCTCCAATATTAGTCACTGAGGCCCACTATGGACCCCAAGAATTTGGGGGAAAGAAGGCAAAAAAAGTATGAAGGACCAGAACAATACACATATACTTCAAACCCTACCTTTAAGATGTTTAAGTGATCTCTTCTGAGTTCTCTCTTGAACCAGAAAGGTAGTGAGTAAAGATTGACATCAGATGTATTACCAGGTATTATCTTATATTGAAAGAGCATCAGATTTATTAATTGTCAAGAGACAAGTTGCCATCACGTTGGAAGATGTCGGCTTTCTGGTACCAACACATTGTCCTTTGAAGCTCACAACAGCATATTCAATCAAATGAGGAAACACTATATGAGAAGCAAAGTAATTTCTCAAGAGTCACACACAGAATAAAGGTCAAGACCAGGATTCAAAACAGGATCTGTCTGTGTTCAGCACCAGTGATCATAACCATTATACCACAGTGCCTCATGGGCTCACCTAGCAACACTAACAAATTGCTCTCACACACCTGTGAGGGACTGATGGTGCACGCCCCAGCTCAGTGGAAACTCTCTGTCTTGCAGAGGTTTCAGGATCATGCATGAGGACAAGTGAGTTAACCCAGACACTGATTTCTGTCTGGGGGGAAGAGAGGAGGCAGTTCTCTCTAGAGGAGAAAAGCCCCAAACTCCCTTTCCTCGAGCCTTTTATTGAGAAGGGTATATATAGGGGTATACAGTCAGGATACATAAATCACCAATTAACCCCAAGTACTTCTGTTACTATTAATTTCTAGGAATTATGGATAACAACAAAAGGAGCACAGTGATCACTTTAGGTCAAGGTCCACCAGATTCTCTGGTGCCAAAGGATCAGCAGGTGAGAGCAAAGCAAGCTTCAAAGCATAATATACATTCTTTAAGCCTGATTTTCCACAGGGACCCTCCAGTGCAATTATTGGGTCATGCCTGCCTCCAGCTTTCCAGGTTTTCTGGTTGAGACTTACAGGCCTTTTACAAGGCCTAGCTCACAGTGGGGCTACAGTTCCCAATACTACACAAAGTGGTCCCCTACAAGGGACACAAAAGAAACACTGCTGTTGCAAAATTTAAAAGTCCAGAAGTGTCTTTCACTAAGTCACCTGGACTGTGAGTGCAATAAGCAAAAATAAAAGCTGGGTTTCCTAACAATCAGTCCAGAATTTTTGCACTATTGCACATGCATGAACTTGCACATGAATGTGCATGCGACACACACACACAGAGCAACAGGAACCCAACTTTACAACTGCACACTGCTGATGATGCATCACCTCACACTGAAAAAGCTGTGAAAGCAGAAAAATCAATCTACCATTTTAATAAAAAATGTGAGAAACCGAGAAGATGAGCTATAGTGCAATCACTTTGGGCGGATCTGGCTGTTTTGCTATTAATCATTTCTCTATTGTGCAGTCAGCAGAACTTTACTGAAGTCTATTCGGTGCTTTGTTGGGTCCACTGCAGAGGCACTGTGACCAAGTGGGATAAGATTATGAAACCATCATTGTATCCTAAGGACCAGGAACTATGCATACAATTTCAGTCTCCAAGTGGAAAAGATTAACCCCAGGAAAACACAATCATTTTCCCAACACTGGAATATTAAAATTTCCTGACATGACAGCTTATATTCTAGCAATTACAAATCTCGTACTTAAGATAAAATATTATACTGTATCTGGAATAAGTCTTTAATCACTAGTTTTCTGTTTTAAGAAAGAATTTGAATGAGATTAAATTATTGTCTTAACAACTAGGGTTTTTTTGTTTGTTTGTTTTGTTATTTTGTGTTTTTTTTATTTTTAATATGCTTTATTGTTTATGCTATTACAGTTGCCCCAATTTATTTTCCCTTTGTTCCCCTCCACCCAGTGACCCCCTCCCTCCAGTAGTCCCCCCCCCTTAGTCCATGCTCATTGGTTGCGCATATAGTTCTTCTCGACATCTTTGTATCTACTCCACTCCCGCCTACTGTGCTTCTTAATTCCTGTACCATCTCCCTCCCTTTCACCCCTGCCCCCTCCCCATTGACCTCCCCCCAAAATGTTCCCCATACCTATAATTCTTTTCTCACTCTCATTGCCTACTTAGTTTGCATTTGTTTTGATTCCCTAGCTTCTGTTGATTGTTGTGATACAGTTTTCATTTTAATTTTGACCCTCTTTCTCCTAAACATGTCCCTTTAACATTTCATATAATAGTGGTTTGGAGCTGATGAACTCCTTCAGTTTTACTTTGCCCTGAAAGCACTTTTTCTGCCCTTCTATTCTGAATGACAGCTTCACTGGACAGAGTAATAGTGGTTGTAGGTTTTTGCTTTTCATGATTTTGAATATTTCTTGCCAGTCCCTTCTTGCCTGCAGAGTTTCTTTTGAGAAATCAGCTGAGAGTCTTATTGGGACCCCTTTGTACACAATTCTCTTCTTCTCTCTTGCTGCTTTTAAGATTCTCTCTTTATCCTTAATTTTTGACAGTTTGATTATAATGTGTCTTGGTGTGGTTCTCCCTGGGTCCAGTTGTTTTGGAACTCTCTGTGCTTCCTGGTCCTGTAAGTCTATTTCCTTCCCCAAGTTAGGGAAGTTCTGCTTCATTATTTTTTCACATAATTTTTCAATTTCTAGTTCTTCTTCTTCACCTTCTGGTAGCCCTATGATTTGGATGTTGGCCCGCTTATAGCTGTCCGATAAGTTTCTGATCCTCTCCTCATTTTCCTCACTTCTCATTTCCTCTTTCTGCGCTGGTTGACTGTTTGTCCTTCCCTATGTTCCGATTTGTTGATTTGACCCTGGGTTTCTTGCCCTCGCCACTAGTATCGTATGTGTTTTCGTTCATATCATCAGGACTAGCCTTCATTCCTTCCCTGTCTATTTTAAGATCTGCTGTTAGGTCTGTAGCATTTTTATAACCAAAGCTCTGAACTGAGCCTCAGAAAGATTTCCTATCTGCTGCTTCATTAGATTAGATATTTGCTGTCTAGTCAGCTGCATCACCAGGATCTCTATCGTGATCTGTGCCATCCTGACTATTTTGTGTTTACCTTTGCTTCCTGGGCGGGGCTGTCACACCTCCTATGCTATAGGGGGCAGAGCCTCATTCACTCGTCACAACCAGGAGACCCGTCTCACCACGCTGTGGCATTTTGTGTGTGGGGGTGGGGATCCAAAATCGATTCCTGCCGTTTACTCTCCGCTGAGAGACCGGGAGCCTCCTCCTCCATCCCCCACCCCACCCCCCAGGGCCTCACAGTCCAAGGCAATGGAGGTCTGCCTTCCCCGGCTTTGGAATCGCAAGTGACGGGTCTGGTCTGCAGCCAGGAGTGCTCCCAGGGACTTCTCGCCTCCCCTTAAATACGGGTGTCTGTGCTTACCGCTGTCCTGCCTCCATCGCTGCTGCTACTGCAGACAGCACAGCTTGAACTCTCCTCCCCGGCTTCACCCCTCCTACCTGTCTGGACCAGCACCACTTCTTTACAACTTCATACGTTGGACTTCCATTTATTTTCTGTTACTTCTGGCTATTTCTAGTTTTGCAGTAGTTGTATTCCTTCTTAGTTGTGGAGGGAGATGGAGTGTGTCAGTCTAAGCCTCCATCTTGACCAGAAGTCTCCTGTGTTTGTTTGCCTCCATGTCCCAGGGAGAGCTGTTGCTCCTACTACGTTGTAAGGGGCAGAACCTTAGGTATTCGTCAGTAACAGGCGACCTGTTTCACCATGTTGTGGCGCTGCATGTGGGGCAGGGGTCTGAGAGGGAACAATGCCACTTGCCCAGCACTCGCCCCTTTTCTAGGCACCTATTCCCATGTTCGCACTGAACTGGTGCTGGTCTAGCTGCTGCCCTGGCCGTCGTTCCCAAAGTGGGTGGGTCTGAGGACGTTCTAGGTCTTTGGGGGCCCTTTAAACAAGTGGACTCTGCTTAGAGACCAGCAGTTTCTGCCTCCATCCCAACCCCCACTGGTTTGCACAGTCAAAAGCAATGAGGCTTGATTTTCCCCGGTGCTGGGACAGTGAGCTGCGCAGTCTGGTGAGGAGCTGGGAACGCCCCCCAGGTGTCCCTCCTGACTTTTTAAAATGTGGAACTGCACTTTCCGCTGGCCTGCTGCTGTTGTCGCTGCTGCTGCCACCACAACTCATCCTCTCCTCCCCGGCTCCGCCCCTCCTACCTGTCTGGATGAATATTTCTTCTTTATATCTTTGTTTGCTGGACTTCCATGTACTTTGATTTTCTGGAACTTATGGTTGTTTCTAGTTTTGAGGTAGTTGTATTCCTTCTTAGTTGTTGAGGGAGACACAGCATGTCTATCTACGCCTCCATCTTGGTCGGAAGTCCAACAACTAGGGTTTTAAGTTTTCTTATAGATCTGGTTATTTTTCTTTATCTTCTGCTCCCAAATTAATTTGGAAATGTCAATGACTGCGTCAGAGGCCTTCATATTGTTCCTTCCTGGTGCTTGATGCTTCGAGTCATTCTACTGATTACTGAGTTACCTAGAGAGAATGGGAAACTTTTTCTACAAAGCCTCTTACATTGACCCACAAGAGCCAAATGAATACCTAAAACACACAAGGTCTTGAAGCAAAGGCTTATACATTAAAGGACACTAGTCAAAAAAAGCAATAATGACTCCAAGCATCCATCTCCACTAATCCCAGAACAATACGCTCTCTAGGTCCAAGCATCCTGGGAATGGATTTAGCTATCTGTGGTGCATCCAGGGTTGGTGACCCTTCCTGAACCATGCCTGACTGCCATTAGGTTCCCAACTATAGCAGTTCATCCACGGAGGAGTTGTCAAGTCTCAGGATCAACCAGAGAGCATGATAGGATCCCTTTTCTAAGTATCATATTCCCTCCTAAGACATAGTCACCTGAAATAGGGCCTTTCTTTGTATGAGTTCAATATTCTGTTGCTTAGTGAATGAAAAAATCTGGAACATAAAAACAAGAGGATGCATTTGCTGAGGAGTATTTTATCTTCTTTCTTTCATTTCACTTTTAAACATATTTAACTTTTTATGATACTCCCCCCTTACATTCCATCTTAAGGTTGAAATAATCATAAAAACATTAAGAATTCTTCTTTTATTGCACAAGTTTGCTACCCTGATACATCAGTGGTCCTAGCTGTGGACTTCACTGGCCTCTGCACAGTTGCATTCTGTGTTTTCCTACCCTGAGCTCAGTCTTTGTCTTATCTTGATACCATGCTCTCTCCAGCTATTGGAAAGTCTCCTCTTTCTCATTTGTTAACTACCTTCTTTCTCCTCAAATGCAACACCAAAAAGACCTCATGATTCTCTAGGCCATAAGCAAACCCACCTTTGGCAATATCACCCCAGGATAACACCTCACTGACCACATTTCAGGGCCCATACTTGGCCCACTGGCCACAAAACCTGAGACTTTGCTGGTTCTAGATTCCTTCTGCCTTTGTGCTCCAGGATTGTCAAATCCAGGGACCCATCTAGTCTTAAGAACAATAATGTCTTCAGATTGTTAAATATTTCTGACCTCAAAGACTTGTATAATATGATATGCATATGTGTTCTGTCAGTCTCTTGGGCAGCTCTCAAGTCTGTAAGCATGCAGATCAATGCCATTTATCCCATTCCTATTTGGGGGGGGTACAAAGGAATCTCACTGAAACAAAGGGTGAGAGAGATCATTCTCCAGAAAACTATACATCTTTCCATAGCTTTCTCCTCTTTCTCCACTTCAAAGTATGCACTATTCTTATTTAATATATAGAAGTAAACTTTTGACTTTATATTTAGGCAGATAGTAGGACTCAGAAAGAATACCTCACATTTTCATAGAATAAATTAACTTTTCTAATTCCCTCCATCAGCCCCTTCCAAGATATGAATTACATATGCATAGACCAAATAATGAGTTTCTACACAGGACAGTCATCAATTCTATACAGATTAATAAGAGCACATTCATTCAGACCCCATTAATTTGATATTTCTCATGAAGAAGGATGGTGGTTTCACTGTAGTTTGTGGGGGAAAATTGCTATCCTAAGCAAATTAAGACAAAGTGATAAGAGAACCACAAATGACATTAATCTTTAATCTCTTTTAACTACATTTTTTTCAAGAACTCTGGAAATATCAGTGAAGACTGTCACAAAGTTCTTTGTTAATCAAATCATCGTTGATTTTGTTTGTGCCAAATGGCTACCCTCAAGGCATTTATAATCTGATAACCACAAATTTCCCTACTTAAAAATTAAATGTTATGATTGGAGTTTTAAATTACCTAATACTGGAGACATACAAAAGATAGTCAAATATACATAAATTGCAAAGCATAGCAATAAATACTCTGTACCTTACCACCCATCCTCAGAGTTAGAACATTCCCAGCATCCTTGCATTGACCTGCATGCCCCTTCTCTTAGCCCCTCATCTGCCTCTTTCCACACCCTCATCAGAACTATCCTGAAATTTGTATTTATTGTTCCTTCGCTTTTGTTATAGTATTATTACATATATATGTATCCTTAAACACTAAGTTAAGTTTTACTTGTTTACAAACTTTTAAAAATGTCATTGAGATGTATGGACTTCTCTGTAACCCGCTTTTTTTCACTTCATGTTATGTTTTAAGATTCATCCATGCTATAGCTGTGCAGCTGTGATTTTTTTTTCATCTTCACTACCATATAATAGTCCATGTTATTTATCTGTTGTCATGGTGCTGTGTATTTGGGGTACAAATAACACTGCCAACACTATTATGAACTTCCTTGTATGTGTATGGTGCTTATATTCAAGAGTTTCTCTAGGACAGCAATATTCAACTAGTGTGCCACAGCAAGCACACTGGCGTGCCACAAGAATTTTTAAAACATGTAATACCTGACTAGTCAGAGGCACTGGCCCCTTGTCAAATAAAAAAATGACAACAGCCAACACAATAGCAGTCAGTGTCAATGAATCAAAATTATACCTATTTTTGTCAGATCAGCAAAATATAGAATGTATTTTTTGGTGTGCCACAGAATTTTAGTAATTAGTTTATGTGTGCCATGAGATGAAAAAGGCTGAAAATTGTTGCTCTAAGATATACCTAAGAAAGAAAATGTTGGATGCTGGGGTATAGTCAAATTTATAAGAAAATGCTAAAAATCATTTTTAAATGGCTGTACCAATTATACTCAGTAAGATATAATTTTTGATTGACCCATATCCTCTCCAACAGTTAATATTGGCATATTTGTCTTTTAAATTTTGCCAATTAAGTGAATGTGTAATGTTATATCATTGTGGTTTTAATTTACATTTCCTTGATCATCAATAAAACTGAGCGCATTATCATATGTTTACTGTCCATTTGGATTTCTTTTTTGAAAAGTCTATCCAAGCCTTTTGTTCATTTTATATTAGCTTGTCTGTCTTTTTTCTTGTTGGTTTGTAGGTATTATTTATTGATAAATAAAATCTTATTAATTTTCAGATTCAGTCCTTTGTCAGTTACATGTATTACATATTACATCTCCTGGTTTATTACTTGATCCTCTTTATGGTGTCCTTTGTTGAATAAAAGTTCTTCATTTTAATGTAATTGAATTTATCAGTTTTTTGTGGTTAATGCTTCTTATGTTTTAAAAAATCATACTCAACTCTGAAACAAAACAGATAAGAAATCATTTTCTGATCTATTATTTATCCTTGCAAAAAGTATATTTAATTTCTTATAAAGTATGCTATAATTTTAACCAGTATTTGGTTATTCCTAGAACCACCTAAATCAGAATCACTGAAGTATTTTCAAATGCTAATTCACAGTCATTTTTTCCACAAATGTTTAAATAACTTTTATATGCCAGGTTCTGTTCTAAGTCTAAGAATACAGAAGTAATAAAACAGGCAAATATCTGTGACATTTGTGGTTTACATGTATGAGGAAGAAAATAAGTAATAAATGGGTAAAATTCATAATGTACCTTTTTATTTGTCTTCTTCCTTTAATGTCTCTGCTAAGGGACCCCTAGCTTTTTTGACTCAGGTATTTCACAGTGACTGTTCTGCTATGGCAATGATGTCTTTTGCAGATGCTGTCAGAAAACTGAAGCTATGACATATGTTCAGCCTTAAGGATTCCATCCTAGGGAGGGCTGCTAGCAAAAAGCAATGAGAAGCTATAATAATTCATTTATCCATTCATTCTTTCCAAACATTTAATACCTGGTATGGTACAACCAATCAGAAGGTACACTTGGTCCAGTCAGAAACAAATGATATAATGGCACAGGATGCCTGGTGCATGTGTGCTGACTGACCATCTACTATCCCTCTAGTTAGCTATTAAATATATAAGAGGTGTGTGGGTGTGTGTATTGTGTGTGTGCATATGTGTGTATGTATGTGTGTTTAGTCACATCTACCTCCAACTTATATGACATCTAGGGTCCAAATAACTATTAATAAAATTGTAAGATTATATGTATTCTTCAAGAAAAATTTTAAATTTGCATTTAATTTAAAAACTCATTTTACTATAAATATTTGGCTTAATCCTATGTTGAGTGGTTTCACATAACCATGAGTTCTTTTTTACCATGTTTATTCATTCTTTGGTACTGGTGTAAAACATTCAATAATTTTAAGCATGTCTCCATACTTGCATATATGAAAATGTGTTTCTCTTCCCTTTATACATGTCAACTAACTTAAACAGGTATCAAATTGGTGAGGTTCAAAAGTTTCCTCACAGAAATTTGAAATCAGTGCCCATTATTCTCCAGCATTTATCATTCTTGAGAATTCTGAGCCAGCCAGATTTTTATTCCTTTGCAGATACACATTATATGCATTAAGATTTTTCTCTTCATTTGAGTATATTTTGCCAGTAAACATCTAGGTGTGATTCCCTCTTTTTATTTTTTAATCCTTTTTCATTTTTATATAGATTTTATAGATTCCTTTCAGGAAACCTTTCTGCTTTTATGTCCTTATTATTGCTCTGCTTCTATATATCTATTCTTTCCTTTTTCAAGAAAACAATAACTCTTATTAACAAATAGTTTTCTAAACATGTGTATATATACACACACACATATACATAATTTTAAGCCTCAGCCTCCAAGGCAGGCTATGTCCTTCCTCCCTTTCCCTGGCTCTGTAACATTTTTTCCATTGGCCTCATGTTGTTGTGACAGCTGTTGCTGAGGTAGTGGTCATGTTTGTTATCATCACCAAATGAGAAGCAGTCTGCCGAAACAGCAGGTTTTTCTACAGACTTCTTTATTTTTAATTTCCTCGACTTTGTTCACTGTACATTGGATGCTAAGCCCAGTTACTTTCTCCTGATGCTACAGTATGAGAAGAGTCAAATGTACCCAGGTACGATATTGTCATAAAGCAGTGTTACAAATGAATGTCTACATGAGTGCATATGTAAATAAATATACAAGGTCTGTCTATAAAGTATCCAGCCATGGCTATGAAAAATGGAGACATTTACTGAAGAAGATACGAGATACCAAGATCCCAGAAACATTGTACATAAGACAATGATGCCTCAGTCCCCTTCAAAGTAGGCACCTTGGGACCTCACACAGTTCTCCCAGTGTTTCTTCTACTGTTCAAAAACTCTGCAAAATTCTTTGTTGGAGTCACCATCAGCTGCCCCATCATATTTTCCTAAATTTAATCAATGGTCTGAAATTTCTCCCCTTTCAAAGGTGACTTTAGTTTGGGGAAAAGCCAGAAGTTGCAAGGCACCAAATCTGGGCTGTAGCAGGGCTGAATCACCTGGGTGATTTGATGTTTTGCTAAAACACTGCAGGAGACATGATTCATGAGAGGGCGTGTTGTTGTGATGAAGCTGCCAATCACCAGTTGCCCAGAGCTGCAGCCATTTTCATCGTATTGCCTCTCAAAACCCATAACAAACACTGAGGTAATTCTTCTTATTAATTGTTTCGCCTGGAGGGGCAACACCTTCCCAATCAAGAAACATGTTAACATGGCCTTGATCTTGCTACAACTTTGCAGCCCCTTCTTTGGGTGTGGAGATCCAGGAGACTTGCATTGGGACAACTGGGCCTTCGTTTCAGGATCATAGATGTAAATTCATGATTCATTTCCAGCTATGACCTTCTTGAGGAAATCTAGTTCATTGGTAGCGGTTTGAATCAAGTCATTAACAACTGCAGCATAATATTCCTTACACTCTGGTAACAGAAGCCACAGAATGAATTTTGCCATGACATGTTCCATGCCAAGATTCTGCATCAAAATCTCAGACACAGAAATGTTTGGAATTCCCAGATCAGCCTCTAGTTCTCTCACTGTTAGTCACCTATCTTTGTTGATTGCAGTCTGTACATGTTCCACATTCTCAAGTGCTCTGCTTGTTGCAGGCCTTCCAGAATGTGGATTTCTTTCAACAGATTCTTGACCATCTTGGAAGCGTTTGTGCCACACTTTCATTTGTGCTGCACTCACTGCATTGTCCCTGCAAGCCTTCTGAATCATCCAAATATTTTCTGCAGAGGAATGTTCAAGCTTAACACAAAACTTAAGGCAGATTCGTTGCTCTACTCGCTCATTTTGAATGTGATGACCACACAGTACACATGCTCACTCAATGGCGTCTACCGCCTCCATTGACTATTACAGTGAAATTGTCATTGTTCATGAGTGCACATTCCAGCCCACTCTCCTTGGCTGCCAGGTTACATCAGTGTCACGCAAACTGTTCTCATTATTAACAATGGCTGGAATTTTTCCAGACTGACTTTGTATATAATTCATAATGAAAGCCTATTCTGTTAATCCTATTCTATAACAGAGAAGGATTCAAAAATAACACTAAAACCAAAGATAATAGAGTGAAATATATTGTTACCATGATGGTGTAAGCAGAAGGCTCAGTACACCTTATCCAATGAGTAATTCAAAGAGCACAATACATTAAAGCAAATTGAAAAACTTCTTTCATACTCACCGTATATGCTTGATCATCCTCCTCCTTTTGGCTTTCCTATTTCCCCAAAAGAGCCCGTAGAGTTACATAATTGCAAGATGAAATGCAGCATGAAGAGTGATTTTCCGTTTTAGGCTATCCAATGATTAAGTGGTCTAGTTTACAGCAATGTCAACAGTCATTAAGAAAAGTCAGAGATTAGGTACTGTATAAAAACAAATAGATTAAGCAAATGAATAAACAGCTGTTAGAACCTGCTGATACTTAATAATGGGATTTTATAATGAAATTAAAAACTAATTGACCTGTAAGTAATGGTGTTAGTAATACACAAAACTGTTGCACCGCAGTGCAGTCCCTGTGTGCTTTCTATGGTTTGTAAGCGGCAAGTCCTTCATATCATGCATATTTGCAATATTGACTTTTGGGGGGGTCACAGTCATAGATAGCCCCCTTGAACTCTTCAACTTTACAGAAAAAAAGTCTTAAAGCTACTTATATGATACCATAATCCTGCTCACTAGAGTCTTACTAAATATTTGAAAAGCAACAAATTGTTAAAAAGCCAATTAGCATCACCTCACAGTCCCTTTAGAAGCTTAATTACAAGTTTCTGTCATGTAATTGTAGAAAGATAATCAAGTTTTTGTATATGATTCAGGTACCTAACAACCTACTGAAAACTTTCTTCTCAATTCTAGGCAGATTATTTAGCTTATGATTTTTAATTGCAATATAAAAAGAATAATTCAAAGAAATTCCCTACAAGTCCTGTAGGCAAAAATCACTTGGATTCCGATCCATTGATTTTTTTAAATTTGTTTCATTACAAAAGTTCGTATTTTCTTTAATTTATACCATTGTATAGTAGCATTTCTGTTTCTTGCTGAAAATTGTTAGAAGTATGCTTTTCTCTGCTCCTTTCTGTTTTACTTCTATATTCTATCTTTCAGAATAATTTACCATTCTGTCAGATTCCGTTCTCTTTTGTGTTTGTTTTATTATCTTTGAACGAGGCTAGCTTTAACCTGTTATTTACCCCAAAACGATCTGATAAATCTTTCCCTTAAATTCTAACATGAAGGAAAGTTCCATAATCTAGCAGCCTGAGGAAAGGATCTGGGACTGTGGGAAATGTCAGCATCTGTCTTTGGTAATCACTTCTTTATAGAGAAGCCATAGCCACCTTTCTGTGTTTGATTCTCCATTCCTCGTACTCATTATGATTGACGGACTCCTTCCTGACATTACTTCCCATCATTTTGGGGATGACTCCACCTTATCAGTGAGAAGTCATGTCAAGTAAAAGCCTGATTCCTGCTGGATTCCTATTTGGTATCATTGTATTACTCTCTGAGCCACATCAGAGTCACTTCCAAATGTTACTGATCTATGGTTAAAAAAAACGGCACTCCAGGTGGCATAGCCCTCACTATCGATTTTTCCTTTATCCATGAAATTTATTTCTCTTACCAGGATTTTCATTTTAGACATAGTAAATCCTTTTCACCTGCAAACTCAGGTAGTTTCCAGTGAGTAAAAGAATTTTAAAGCAATTAATTTTCCCTTGTCCTCATCTCTCTATATGACATCTATTCATATTTCTAATATCTGTTTTCTATTCCTGTCATTTTCCTATCATCTTTACAGTTTTATATCCTTTTTTCTATATTCTAAGAAGGCATTTCAAAATTGTCTTCTACATATCTAATTTCCTAAAAGCTCTGATTTCAAATCTGAAGTTATGTTTTTAATTTAAATTCAAATTCAGGTCTTTATTTCTTCATGCCTTTCAAAAAGTTCTTGTGTTCATTTCAACAAGTGTCTCACTACACTGGCTTTAACCTTTCATGACAGCATTGGTGAAACACTAAAAATTTAGTTTATCTCATAAACAGATGCTATCAAAATACTTTGTAAATCCTACAGCAAATCTTTATCAGAAAACTTGTGCTGCTTCTGCATTTTTAATGACTTTGCTTTGCCACCCTACTTTTTGCAGAATCCCATATCTGGCTCACACTGGAATTAGAACAGGTCTACCAAGGCCTAGGTTTTCCCTCACTGTCCATGTGGTGGTGGGACTCTCTTTGATCTTAAGCATGAATGCTGCTTTATATAGCTTTATCTCACAGTTCAGTGACCCAAAGGCAGCTGTAGCAAGGAAGCCTCACATGTCATTCCTTCCTAGTGTTTGGCTGCACAGCTGTGACTCAGGCCAGCTCTCACACGAGAGATTTATGCTGAGCCTCGCCTCTGCACCCATTACATGGTTTGGGCCCCCACAGGCCTGCCCCCCCACCCCCGACTTCCTGCTGGTGTAGAGTCCTGCTGTGCTGCCGGCCTTTGCCTAACTCAGCGCTGCCCGGGTTCTGGGGCTGCTGTCAGTGCTGTTGCTCCAAGCCAGCAGAAGGGATTCTAAATGATTTGTTCTCTTTCTATGTCACAGCTCGCCCTCTCCTCTCCCAAAAATGGCCTGCAAGTGGATTTCTACCAGTTTCTACCGTCTCAGAAAGGACAGTGCTGAGTGAGCTTTAATTTTCCATCATCTTGAATCATTTTTTAACTCCACAAAACTGGAACAATTTGTGCTAAATGTATTCAGCCTCCTAATCTTTATTGATAGTTGCTTATTCCACCACACCAACCAGTCTCTGACTCTCAGGACCCCTATCATATAAAGCCATCAGTGATGATACATGCAAACACCACACACACACACACACACTCAGATCATACATATGGTTACACACAATTCCACTGAAGTAGAGAACATGAGAAGCTTATATCATCACAATTAATTATCATTATACTGGAAAGTCAATACAATTAGGCCAAAAAACAAAACCAACAGTATAAATATTTGCAAAAAATGAGGTCAAAATATTATTTTTATGTGATAGGTCTACCTAATAAATGCAAGAAAATTAATGGTAAAACTGCAGGAACTGATTTTTAAAAAGTTGAGATCACAATTTATTGTTGAGTAAAACATGTTACAAACTGGATTAATATTTTGAATTTTTTTTAATTATTTGAAATAGTGACCATGCATGTGTTCTTATGTGTCCATGTGTGCATGTAGGTGTATGTGTAGAATGAGACATCACAACATCAACAGTGGTTATCTCCTTGGGTGATAAGATTACAAATGCTTTTTTCCTTATCTGTATTCTCCAAATTTTCAGTAGTGACAATTCGTGAACTGTTTTTACCATAAAACAGATAAGTTAAAAATGATGAAGTGACATAATGATTGCTGAAGTTCCAGCTATATTAGCCACTCCTTTCCTGTGATTCATCTTGGTGAATATTTGAGAATACATGAAGAAAGCCTTTCTTGAAATTATAATTCATGTAAAAATGATTATTTTTATGACAGTGCCTTTCACAAAGCACATCTGAAGAATAAATCCAGCCAAGCATAAGTACAACCTGAAAAATTAATACAAGAGCAAAGGACTCAAATCCTTGAGAAAGACTTTGTAGGTTGGTATATAATGAGAATCATTTTTTTAGTAACAGGAAACAATTTCACTGTGAAAATGTGTATATTAATGTCAAGTTGGAATGAAGTGCAAATAAGACTGGCAACTCTGCAGAGTTCTCTCTTCTGTCTTCAAGATGCCCTTCCTCACTTGTCCGTACATAGCCTGAGAAAATGGTACATATCCTGAGCTTTTATCAACAAATATTTATAAAAATAAACGGCAAAATAACTTTCCAAGGGTCATTCAGCTACTTTCTGGGGCAGAAGTAATGCAGTAGTAGACACCTGATGGAAAGTTCTCTAGACATTCCAACTGTAGGTTAGCAAATATTCATCAAACTATACCAAGTGCGCTGAGCTTTATATATACTTCAGCTAGTTCATGTTCATAACATCCTAAGAGTAAACATCTTTTTTCCCAGATTAGATATGAGGACACTTAAGGTCATTAAATCGAAGGGTCTTGCTCAAAGTGAAGAGCAAGGTGGGTAATGCTGTCCCATCTAACGAATGAACAGAGGCAGGTGGGGCAACTGCTAGTGACACCAGATGAGAAGTTTTATTGGAAGTTACAATGGAAGTGGCAGATGTCTTGATTAAACAAGGCCAGAGAACTAGGCTAGATACGAGGGGCACACTGGTTTTTACAAAGTACTAGCCCTGCTTTTACCTTCAAGCTGCTTTCAGTCTGGTCGAAAAGATAAGCATTAAGTGAACAATCTGATTAGAAGTTATTTTCAATAGTGAAAAGGCCTGTAGCACAGAAGCACAGGTGAATAGGAGTTGTCCAGGTAAACCGTGTAGGTAAAACCATTCTAGGTGGATTGTACAGTCTATCTGAAGGCTCTGAGATAAGACGAAGCCCTGATAATCCAAGAGAATGAACAAGAGTCAGCCTGCGTGAGAGGACAGTGACTAAGAGCAGACAGTGGCAACAGGTGAAGCAGGAGGAGTAGGCAGGGCCACGTCACCATGGAGGAAAGTGAAGTCAAAAATACAGTTTTAAATAAGGGAGTGGCACAACACAATTTCTTTTTTAGAAGACTGCACTGCCTACACTGTGAAGACAAGGCTGGCGGGAGGAAAAGTGAACGTGATACAGCGGATAACTCATACGCGCTGCCCTTTCCTTTCCTTCTCAGTTAATCATTCCCCCAAATTCCTTCAAGTTAGTTCCCCTGTGTCATCTTAGCCTTGTAGTTTGAATGAGATTATCTCCTCTTGACACTAAGAGTGAGCCTCCAATGAGCAAAACCCATCACCCCAATTTGGTAAATGAGATGTGAGAGGGTCTTTTCAGAGAATACTGGGAAAGAGGCCTTGTCACTGTTCTCCGAGAGCTGCTGGGAGAAATGTTTTCTCCTTCTGAAGGTCATGAACGAAGAAGTGTGAGGACCTCCCGGCAGCCCCTTATTTGACAGGGTGATCCAGTTTGAGCAGGAAGATTACACTGCAGAAAGTAGACAGGAGACACTGAAAGAAACCAGAATTTAGGGGATACAGATGATATTCTCAATCAACTTTTGCCCAAAGCCTACTCTAACTCTGGCCTTTTCAATTATATAAATCAATAGAAGTCCTTCATTGTTTAAGCTGTTTTCTATTATTTGCCACCAAAAGATTCCTTATGGAAATATTTCTTAAGAGGCTACACTCCAGGAGAGACATACCATTAGCATGAGCTAGGGTTATAGCATTGAACATGGATAAATGTGATGAATTTGAGATTTATTTAAGGAATATACTCAGCAGAATTGGTAATGAGAGGATTCAGAGAGGAGGAGGTGTCAAGGAGGGCTGCCAGGTTTCTGGGTGGTGAAGACTGGTGGTATTTCCTGAATTCAGAATGTTAAAGAGAGAGCAGGCTTCAGGCTGGGTTCAAGGTTGAGGGAGATGAGCACAGTTTTGCACACTGAGTCTGGGGATCCTGAGAGCTATCCACGTGGAAATGCCATCAGCAGTTGGACCTACAGAGCATATAGGGAAGGAGAAATAAGCTACATTAGCTTTTTCTGCCTCGCTTCTCTCTCCTTCAAACAAATGTAAAAGAGCTAGTCTTCAATCTCATGTAGGCAGCCTATTTCAGCCTCTGTAATGAGAGTCAGAAGAATGACAAGAAAAAAAAGTAGGGGGAAAATTTTATTGTTTAACAAAAGAGTCAAAGGAGAGTCTTCCCCATTCTGCGCAAAATGATAGAAAAGCTAAGGAAACTGAGAAATGCGTGTGAGCCAAAACATCTTCAGGAGAAGGCAAAAGAAAAAAAAAAAAAACACGAACCTAAAAACATTAGTAAAATGATGGTTCGAGAGAGAAGGGAAGGGTTTTACCTAGAAACAATGTAAAGACGTCTTTCTAGTCCATTAAAACACTATGTTATATGTCAGGGCTGAACATGGCCAGACAGAGGTAACAGTGCGCTGAGCTAAGCCTTGTTGGTTGAAAAATGGTCTGTGTGAACCCTAGGGAAGTAGACTTCATAGACAACGAGGGGGAAAAGCTTAAACACTGCGAACTCACAGCCGCAGATGCAGGGGTGTCTATGGTTTGTTTTGTTTTATTGTTCTTATTTATTTATTTATTTACTTTGTATCTTTAGCCTAGACATTTTGATGTGGACAGTGGAAAGGAATGTATTTGAGTTTCATTGTGACACAGTCTTCAAAGCAGTATTTCAGTACCCTGGGCTTTCTCTCTAATAATGCAATTGATTTAAGGACTTAAATAATAACTTTGCCATATTAAAGGAAAGAAGGTATTATTCCTGTGGTCAGAAAATACTTGATATTTGGTATCTGATAGGAATAAAATGTTTTGATGAGTTAATTGTATGAAGGAAGGCAAATTTCCCATGGATAAAGGAAAATATCCATATGAAGAGAACAGTCTAAAACTAAAAGACAGTGGTGATAAGATTGTAATAGAAAAGCATATGGAAGGAGCAAAGTGCAACAGAGGAATTAAAATCAACTTTGAAGGCAGTTAATAGCAAAATTGATACTTCTGGAACCAATGATAGAAAAGACAAACTTTAAAAAGTCCATAATTTTCCATAACTGAAAATATGAGCACATGAGGAAGACAAGACCATGAAACTGATTCTGACTAATATAAGAAATAGAAAATATTTTTGAAGGATTTCTAGGGGCTTGCAGAATCAAGAAGATGCTGGAAAATCAGCTTTGGAAATAGGAACCAAGGATGCTCCAGAGGGTAAAGAGGCAGGAACTTAGGTCCATCCTGTGGATAGAAGAGGCTCTAGGGCACAGCCTACAAGAGACCACCACCAGTTGACTCTGTGCCATGTGCTCTAGTTGCTAAGTCACAGGAGAGAGCATGCAATTGTCCAAGCACGGAAACGTAGCTTAAGAATAAAACAATATTTCCAGGATCCTTAAATAAGTTCTACTACACTATAAGCTTCTTAAGAGTCAAGATCCAATAACGTATGAAATACATTTTTATAAATACATAAAAAACATTGGCTTTATTTTTTTAGGCAGCTCCTCAAAAATGTTTGTTGAATGAACGACTAAATAAAATCTAAATCATGTGGACACCAAATAAATTATACTTATATAGAATATTTTTCAGAAAAATTAATGACAAAATTTTTTTTTAATTCCTTCAATATTGTCTCCAATCATTCATTTCTAAGAGATCCCACAATTCCATCTCCTTTCCCCCAAATCTCACTTCCATGATCTCCCTGCAGGCCCATATAGCCTTACTTGCCTTATTAACTGCAGCAACCAAGTGACACATTTATATAGTTTTTAAGATTTTATCTGTTTCTGCTTAAAACATTTCAATAATTCACATTACCTACTTGAACACACCCACACTCCCTAGTATGGCCACCCACCATATCACACACACACACAATTTTTAGCCTCCATTTGCAATTCCTGAAAATGCTTTGCCTTCTACTGTACCGCCCTTATTCTTAGTCTGTTTTCTACCTGCAAAAGACATATGTATTCTTTAAGACTCAATTGCCTTGAGCTTGATGTTTTATGGGTCTGCATTCCACTGGAATTCTGTGAGCTTTTTGAGAGTAGAAACTAAATTGAATTCACTTTTGAATTCTCTCTCATACCTGTCACAGTTCCTGGCAATGCAAGCCCTTTGTAGAAGATTAATTAGCTAATGCTGATCATGAGTTATTTTATGATCTAAGAATCTCCCATCATTGACATTTTAATACCCATAGGATAGATATTCAAATAGAAAAAAATTACACCTGACAAGAATTTTCTTTTCTCTTGCTCTGGAGTTTGCCTGTCATTGATACACAAAACTGATTTTGACCCAGTTGTGTAAAACAGTTTGAATGTTATTCTAAACACAATGACTTTATACAATAGCCACAGACTAATGATTGAAGATAATGAATAACTCACTAGAAAATGACAAACAAAAGCCAAGAGAAAAAAAATGAATTTTATTTGTCTTTGATGTTGAGATGTATTGTGTGGGGGTTGTAACTGAAAGTGATAGATAGCTCTTAAAGTCACTCATACATCATTACCAGACTCTGAGTAACAATTTTCTAAAAGAAGGAGGTTGTCCTCAATGTAAGTGAAAACATAATACATTTATAGCTTTGAACAAAATCTATCAATATCCAAAATAAGATGTATTGTATGTAGTTCTAGATTTGAAATGAAACTCTAGAATTCCTGCTTTGACCCTGATTAGTTGTGTGGCCTTATCTGCAAAACCAGCTTTCTGATTTCAGTGCCATCTACCTTATCTACCACATGGGATTATCATGAGAATCAAATAAGTAACAAATGCTAATGTGTTTTGTAAACTATAAAGTGATTACAAAACTTAAAACAAAAAACACTCATTGGCAAAGATAAGTAAATAGGAAGTTAAGTTCCAGTTGTCAGGGTGATCAGCTTATCATGCAGGCTCAAAGCTCTCAGCAGTGTTGGTACGACAAAGACCTAGGAGCTTAAATGAGTATTTGTTTCTCTCTTGAGCCAATGTCCAGCAGTAGTTCACCAACTTCACTTTTGTCACAGCAACACAGGTAGGACAGACAGTCACGGCCAGGCATCCTTTTCTCACAGGCAGTACAACAAAGTGATTTAGGAGCATGAGTTCTGGAATCAGATTACCAAGGTTGGGTTCCCAGCTGTCACTGTGCAAACCTGGCAAGCTTCTCCCCCTTTTTCCTCATCTATAAAATTAGAATCACCCTCTGTATTGATTCCTGTTGCTGTTGTAAAAAATTACTACAAATTTAGTGGCTTAAAATGACACAAATTTATTATATTACAATTTCAGAGGTCAGAAGTCTGAAGTGGGTCTCACTGGGCTAAAACATCCAAGTGGGCATGGTTAGATCCTTCTGGAGATCTAGAGGAGAATCAATTTCCTTGCCTTGTCCAGCTTCTAGAAGCTGCTTACATTCCTTGGCTAGTGCCCCCGCAAGCCCCGCTCATCTTCCAAGCCAGTAACATAGTATCTCTCTGACCCTACTTCTATATTTCTCTGACCACAGCAGGAAAAGGTTTCATATTTTTAAGGATCTATGTGATTAGATTGGACCTGCCCAGATAATTTGGGATGATCTCTTCCTCTCAAGGCCCTTAATCTAATCACCTCTGGGAAGTCCCTTATACCATATGAGGTAGCATAGTTGAAGGTCCCAGGGATTAGGACACAGATGTGTTTGGGAACCACCATTCACCTACCACACTCTTCCTCACAGAGTTACAATAAAGACGAGGGGGGTTATTATGTGTCAAGTATTAAAACCAATGCCTCCCACATAAAAAGGTATATTATGCCTTAGCTGTTGTTTTTGTGACTATTATTATTATTATTGTTGCAAAGTTCAGTCCTGTCTAAGCCAGTTAGCTAATAGAGATGTAAAAGGAAAAAAAGCAGGAGACAAATGTAGCTCCAAAATAAGTTGCTATAACAAGTACTGAATTTCCTCTTAGAAATAAACAAGTGAAGTCCGTTGCCATGCCCCCTGCAGCAATGAGTGCACGTGAAGGTGGTGATTTCCCAGAGGAAAAGACACTGACTCCTCAGCCAGCCAGACATATAATAGTTGATGTTGCCCAATATCAACTTTTAAGAACTAATTTGTGCCCAATGGATCACTTCTACATGTTAAATTTATACTGTGACTATTTAACTGATCACTGATGCTCTTCCTCAGGATAAACTGGAAAAGAAACATTTATTAAGTACCTACTATATTAGGATACTATACCAGATACTTTACACAGTATTTCATAAAGTCTCCACAACACCCCTAGGAAATTAATATTGTTGTCCTCTATTTTTAGATGAGAAATCTGAAACTCAGATAGGTTAAATAAGTTGCCCATAGCCACACAGATTAGTAAATAGCCAAGCTGGGTTCCCACCGAAGCTGGTCTGTCTGGTCTGTCTGGCCTGACTGCAATGCCCAGGCTTTTTTCACTGCCCAGATTTCCTCATGGAACCAGAATGTGTACATAGGCACCTCTTCCTGAATTCTGCCAGAAGGAAAAGAGCAGTGAGCTGGCAAGTCATAGCAGCTTGGAGTCAGTTTAGCCCTTTAGCACCTCCAGGGCAGGAACTGGGACCAGATGTCTTAATCGCCACACTATTGACATTTGGGGCCAGATAATCCTTTCTCGCAGTGAGGAGCCATCCTATGAGCTGCATCCTTGAGCTCCCGCTACCCATTAGATGTGACACTAAAAAGGTCTCCAGAGGTTGTCAAATGTTTGCCAGGGAACAAAATCACCCCCAGCTAAGAAACACTGCTCTAGGGCCAACATTCTCCAAGTCTAAGAACTTCAACACAGGAAAGTAATACAATTGCTAAATATCAACAGCCTAGGTCATCATTAGTTTGAAACCAATTAAAACTGAACCTGTAGTGAAAATTAGGAGCTTTGGTTTTGCTCTCCTGACCTCTCTGTGGGACAGTGAGCTGATTGGCTCAAAACTAAGTACTTAATCCCAAATGGTGATTGATCCACAAAGCAAAACTACATCTTATTTATTTTGCTAGCCAAATTAATGTTGGCTGAACAAAAACATTAATTAGAGAGCTGCTATTTATGGTTCAGGATTCTTTACTTTTTAATGTTATTTTACAACAAGTATGATTATTCTCTTTATAAATGCTCAAAAGAAAAATATCACCTATAACCTTAACAATCATACATAATTACACTTAGCTTTCTGAGGTTATCTCCTTTTTAGTCTGTTGGAAGCAGTGTTCATTGTGGTTAATAGCTCAAGTTTTGGAGCAAAAGTTTTACCCAATTAAATGCCAATTCTGCCTAGTAGCCTTAAGCAAGTTATCTCAGTTTCTTTATCTGTAAAATGAGGATAGTAACAGTATCTCAAAGAATTTTGTTAACGATTAAATAAGTTAATACATGTAAAGTCATTTGAACAATGCCTGACATACAGTATTCACTAACTATTAACTTATTGATAGATCTATGTCAAACACAATCTTCAAAAATACATGTATATTTTTAACAAAAAAATGTTAATTATTTGGTAGCCTAGTTTTTTTTTACTGAATCATGTATCACAAATATCTCTATGCCTCTAAATCTTTTTCTACAACATGATTCTTAAGAATGGATGTACCTCATTTGACATGGTCTCATACCTGAGGACATTGAAAAGAGTTCCAGAATTGGGATATCATAAAGTGTTGTGATTGGACATACCTGAACATCTCTCTCATTATTTCCTTAATGAGAAGTAAACTTGTTATGATACAAGGTGTATTCGCTTTTGATACATTTTAGGTCCCGGGATTTATATCACCCAAAGTTCCTTGCAATGTTGTTATTTTTGGCTTATTATGACAAGAGCCTAGGAGACTGGTTCTGAGCAAAGTAGAATAATTAACTCAGCCACTCTGAATAGCAACATGGTATTGAAATGAGAGGCATGGGTGACATGCGTATCCAATGAAAGTGACTCTCTGGCAGGCCTGGGCTGGCCCCCTCTACCAGCATCTCCAAGACGAGGCTACTCGAGGCATCAGCACTCTTCTGCTATAGCTAACTTCAGATATGAACAGCACCTTCTAGTCCTGAACATCAGGATCCCTCAGTCTCCCATGGTGTGGAATTTGGGGAAGAGCAGCTGAGCTGCACTGACACACAGGTCACAGGCTTTCTCTCTTAATTTATTCCATTCATGGAGAATTCCTCTTGGCAAGGTGTTATGGCCCTTGTGTCAGCAAAATCTTGTGTAATTTATAAGTGTGTTCTTAAAATAGTGAAAGGGCTGAAATATCTCAGAGGCAGAAAAATTACCTGAAAGGATCCTACTGGGAGGAACCTTGCCAGAGGGAGCTAATCACGTTCAATCACAGAGGTGGAAGCAATTTGCCATGGGTGTCCCACCCATTGGCCCAACAGTTCATGCTTATGTGTTATTAAAGGGAGAGGCCTTAAAATGGATCATTAATAAATATGTGTTTTAATATAGAGAAAAGTTGAAAATCATAGATTCACTGACTCGCAGAGATCTTCAAGCTCATCTATTCCAACCCAACGGTCAGCTGTTGCTTGAATTCCATTTACAATTATCCTGACAAATGATCTTCAACCTCTGCTTGGACATCTGCTGTAGCAGAGAACTCATCACTTCCTGCAAGCCGCTCTCTCCTTAGAACACCCATTATACTTAGAAAGTTCTTTCTTACTCGGATCCTAAAATCCACCAACCTAAATAAACAAGCAAGTAAATACATAGTTGTTTCCCAAACAAATAAATAAACAGATGTTTTCCCACATCAGTGAGTGATGTAGTGTAGAAAGCATTGCCTGTACAGCTGGCTCCAGAGCCTTTTGTAGGAACGGAACTAAGTTCTAAACAAACTTAGTTTAGAAAAATACTTTGATAAGCCATTTTGGGTGACAAAGATGAGGTCCCAAGGGCTTATAATGTCAGGAGAGAGCAAAACCAAACTTAGAAGTTAATGGAACTTTGAGGTTGGGTGAGCAGTGAAAGGCTGAAAATAGGATTGAAGAAACAGAGAGGGCGCTGAACAATACAGCCTGGTGCCAGGTCCTGTGGGGGAGAGGCAGCCACTCGGAAATTCCCTGTGCCTGAAGGTCTTTTAAGAACAATATTCCATTTTAAATAGATTTCATTCCTACCACAGAAAAGATAGATTGGTAGAACACTTTTGGAAAGAAATATAACAAAATACACAGAAGACCCTGAAACCACTGCTACCATAATTCTCTTTAACTGTATATTTGTGTGTGGTCTGGATGTGAATGTGTATACATGTGTGGTGAGTGTGGTATAAGTATGTATATACACATGTAGGGTGTGTGCAGTATGTGTAAGTATGTGTCTGTGTGAGTATGTATACATTGAGGGGATCTTGGGAGCCAGAGATGAATGTAGAATTGTTATTGCCTTATAAAGAGTTTTGTTTTGTTTTGTCTGACAATCCATGGTGAGTCTGGATATTAAAGCATAAACATTCAAGACCAGAGATTACAGATTCAAGTTCTGGGAATGTGAGCCTATCACATGGTAAAGAAGGTCATTCACTGGAACCTGATTGAAATGCCTTAATCTTTAAGCAGAATTGAAAATAAGTCCATCTTGGGTTCCTCCCAAAAGGTAGGGGAAGAATCAGTAAAAGACCCACATATAAGGCAGTTTCCTCTCCTCCCCCTGCCCCAAAAATAATGTGATTAGTGGAAAAAATAGACGGACTTTAGTCAGAAGCTGGAAGTTATATTCCTGCTTTCATTAACTATAAGGACATCTCCCAGCATCATGCCATTTCTCCCCACTCTGCCCTGCTACTCCCCCAAATTCCTGGGGCCCACCTGGATATCCTCTGCTATTTGCCAATCCCTCCCAACTCATCACCAATGCCTCAGACTGGATCCCTCTGCCTCTCAGTTTTTCCAGCTATATCCCAACCCACCCCAGCCTGTACCATTCAAGGGAGATCAAGTTCCCACCCTGGTCCATCTCCCAGTGATGAGCGAAGTCATGTCAGAGGCTGGATACTAGGGCGCCAAAAAAAAAACATTTTTAAGTCATTTAACCTCTCTTGGCCTGAGTTCCAAGGCTAGCGGATCAAATGATCTCTAGTGTCCTTTCATCATCTAACATTCCATGATTCTAACATGATAATAACAACAATATAATCATAATTACACCTAAAATTTGTATAGTGAGCCAGTTCTCACTGCACTTTTATTCACATCTTCCCCTTGACCCGCACAATGGGTAGATAAACCAGGCATTACCATGCTTATACTGCAGATCCATTTTGAAGATCACATGATTTATTTTTCTGGGATAGCAGCACTTAGACCCATATCTTTGATGCTAACTTCTAAGTTCTTTCATCCATAAAATGATATGGTATAGAAAAATCCTATTACTGTTTATTCATAGAGGAAACAAGAGATTTGTGCAATTATGGTAACTGCAAAATTTCAAATGTAAATAATGAGACTTCTTCAAGCTAGACAAATTCTTTGGGTATAGCAAAGTATTTCAATTCTTGTGAATCAAGCCACATCTCCTTCCCAGAAGAAAAACTGGCTATTTCAAACATTCTGACCAAGCTCAAGAGAACTAGAATTTAGTGCATATCATAATAGTTTGTCCAAATTCAGAGGATCACATCCCTCATCCTTTCTATAATTGCACAACTGTTTGACATTCTCTTTAATCACATATTAGTTTTCCAATGTTGCTATATAAGAACTTATCACAAACATATTCACTTAAAACAACATAAATTTACTCTCTCACCGTTCTATAGGTCAGAAGTCTGACATGGCTCTCACTGAGCTAAAAGTAAGGTGTTGGGAGGGCCGATTCCTTCCAGAGTCTCTAGGAGAGAATGCGGTTCCTTCCTTTTTCTAGCTTCTAAAGACTGCCAGCATTCCTTGGCTTCTGGCCCCTCTCTTCATCTTCATATCCACAAAATAGCATGTCTCTGATTCTGCTTCTGCTTTCACATCCTTTTCTCTTACCACAACAGAAGAAAGGTTCCTTTTAAGGACTCGTGTGATTAGATTAGACCCACCCACACGATCCAGGGTAACTCCCACTTCAAGGTACTTAATCATATCTGCAAAGTCCCTTTTGCCATGGTAGGTAACATATGCACAGGTTTCAAGGAGTAAGATGTGAACATCTTTGAAGAGTCATTATTCTGCCTATCACTATTATTATTTTTCAGTAGTTTTATTAAAAATAATAACTAAAATGTATCACTGTACCTTCTATATGTCAAATACCAATGTAGGGACTTTGTGTACATTTCTACAAATTTTTACAAAAATACCATGAGGCTGGTATCACTCTCCCCATTTTACAGACAGTGAAATTTACACTCATGGGCTAAGTAACTTGACAGGTCACCTAGCTAGTCAGAAGCAGAGCAAGCTTCTAAACCACTGTGAAGCAACAAGTGCAGCAGAAACAGCCGCTTTCCAATGAAATCCCTGACGCCCAGGCATAAAGCTGTCAAGAAGCTACGCTCATCTGGAAGCCTCACAGATTTCTCTTCAAAGGGGAAGCCCTCCCGATCCACAGAGCCCCAGTGTGCAGTCTGAGATTCCTTTGCTGTATCATGTTCCACCCACAGCAAAAGGGAAATCTAGAGAGTAAAATGGCAAACGCATCCTAAGAGAAAAACTCTTCTAAAACCTCCGCAGCCTCTTGAGGTTTTTGGTAACACATGGCAAATGTGACAGGTTTCCTGGGTGTCTGCTCGCATTTGGCATTGTCACACTTCAAATTGTCATTTTTTGGCTCACTGAGGCTTTAAACAGTCCCTCCTAACAGGTGGGCCAGCTTTGGTAGCTTTTGCTTTCTATTAAGAGCATGCTAGGGCTCACAAGCTACTGAAAGTAAATGTCACAAAGTAAATGCTTTTATACATTTGGTTTGTTTGCATTGCTTTGAGGACATTGAGAATGAAGACACATGGTTCAAAATGGAATCTTCCAGAATGATGCCATTATTTCAAAGCACCCAAAATATCAACTGCTGCCCTGAACAAGATGCTGGGGTAGAAACGCACATGTCGCATTAATGCCAGGGCCAAAAAGTGAGAGAATAAAAGAACATTAAATTTCAAAACATTAACATTCATTGAGCACCTTCTGGTTGCCAGAAGTTTTGAAGATCAAATCTTATTTACTCCATACAATAGTTATAAGTGACCTCATTTTACCAGTGAAGACACAGAACCTTAGAGAGTTTAGATAACAGGTCCAAGGTCGTGGAGCTGGACAGCAATGAGGCTGGGGCTCCCTGGCCACGAAAAGAATCCACTTCACCACACAGCCCACCAAGAGGCCAGGCTCAAGGGTATATATAAGGCAAGAGGCAGCTCTAACTCATTGGAAGGCAGCATGACTTGAGAAATAACATTTCTCTGCTTAAGGCTGATGGGAGACAGGAAGTGTTAAGGCCAAAGATGAAAGATTGGCTTGTGCAGCTATTTTGTTCCAACCATCACAATCTCAACGCACCTGACAGGAGTGGTGATAATAGTACCTTGTAGTTACATAGCGCCCTTCTCGGGGAAGCTCAGAGCTCTTTACAGACACATTCACATTCATCCTCCCAAGAGCTCAGGAATGGAGGAGACAGAACAATCACCTTCCTTTTATGGAGGGAGAAGCTAATGCATTAGCCCAAGATCATTCAGGGACACAGAAGCTTGGAGGGAAGGTAGCCCCAGGACTGTTGTCCAGATGGCTTACCCATTGGCCATGGGAAAACAAATTTATTACCCTGAGCTCAGAGACCCATGGGTGGTGTATTCTTTTAGCCAGCTTCGCCTATGCTCTGTAAAATTGCTACTATAATGGCCCATACTATTGGAAACAGTATGGTACAGAAGAGGCCTCTAGATAGCCACTCCTGGTGGAGAGGGGATCTGCCTTTTGCTAATCAGTACATTTGCATTATTGAAAATGAATCAGTCTTAACCAGAGAAAGGTTTGTCAAGCTGATGGTCTACACCCAAAGAACCTCAAATCCCTGAGCCTGAAAGATCCTCAATCCTTTCCCAGGATGGAATTTAGAATTAGAATTTCTGGCCTTGTCTACAAGGAGCACCAACTGAAGAAAGTAAGACCCCAGAGGAACATTAGGTGAGAGAAAAGGGCCCCTGAAGTGGGACCTCTGTTATTTGGGCCATTCCCAAGGTGAACCGTGTGGGTGGCAACGTGTTGTTTGGCACAATTTCTGTACATCCTTGGAGTTTGCAATTGGTTGTTGGTGTGATTGTGGTTTTTATGAGGGTTCTACTTGTATGTTCTCCAGGTAATTCAGGGCTTAATAATAAGTATGCACAACACTCAGAAAGTATCTCCTAATTACCTCACAATACTACCTACACAAAATAAGAGCAGGCAGAACTCTAGTGGTCTTAACCAAAAGTGTGCATCCTGTTCCAATTACCCGCGTTAACAAAAGGGCTCTACTGCACTTACATAAAAGTCTTCACAGTTAAAGTACTCATCACAGCACAAGGCTTAGCACCCGAGACCTGCACTGTCAGCTTCCTCAGCTGCGATCTCGAGCCAACCATTGAGATATTCTCTACTCATAGGGAAGGAGCTCAGTGGTATTGTCCCCTCCCTGCAGCAGACTTTACTATTATGAAACTTTCAAAAGCTTATGCCTGATTGTTAGAAATGCTAGTCTCAAATATGAAGTCAATAAAAATATTATATAATTTTGTTTTGTTTACTGCTCTTAGATTTGTAGCACATGATTGGGAATTTTTAGATTAATAAAATGGGCTTTTTCCCACCCCACCCTTTCTGATTTTTTGGTGAATAAAATCCAAAGGATAATAGAAAAGGAAGAAAAAAACTGAGTAATCTGAATTAGGAGAAACCAGGAAAGAAGATTCAAAAAACTTCTGCTAAATAGACAACAGATGACAGAATAAAGGAAGGAAAAGAGCACAATCTGGCTGGGGAGAATGGGACCAGAACGCAAGAAAAAAGTTACAAATAGCCCCCCAGCTCATACCTGCAGAAGTTGGTAGCAAGAGTTTGCCATGGAGTAGTAACTATGAGTCAAATTCTCAGTCTCCTAGGCAATCACAATTGTGACTATATATACACATCATTAATAAAACATTAGAAAATGAAATATGTCAGGATATTTAAAGAATAATACACCATGACAAAGTAGGATTTATTTCAGAAGTGAATACCATTATGGGCCAATAGTAGGAAATCTGTAATTCATCATATTAATAGGTCAAAGGAGAAAAAACATCTAATTTCCTTATTGATGTATTTTTAAAAGCCATTGATAAACTTTTAAATCTATGACCTAGAAATAAAAGAATATTCCTCAATATAACATGGAATCTCTATAGTCAAATTAACTGACAACATAGTACTTAAATATTTTAAAGCACTATGGACATTTTTATTAATATAAAGAATGAAGCAAATATGGCCTCCATCACAAATAACAACTAACATTTTAACACCCTTCTGGTAGTTCTAGGCAATTAAATAAGATCTCTAAAATTAAAAAGAACTATAAATATCAGGTAAGAGGAGGAACTTTTATCCTTACTAATACATAATAAAATTTCTGAAAAAAGTCCAAGACAATCAATAAAAATAAATATTGGAACTAAAAGGATAAATTTCATATATGCCAGTTATATCCATTTTCTCCCCAGCCTGAACTCACTCATGTTGAGAAAACCCAAAGAAAAATGAGGGTAAAAGAAAACTAGACACATTTCAGGAAACATAAAGATGCCAAAAGAGCGCCAGTTCTCTATCTTATCACTTCTCAAACTACAATGGCAGAGTTGAGAAAAGGTCAGAAACGTTTCAAGGATCAATAACAGATATTTACACACAAGTACCAACAAGCAGCATTTCCTTTTTTGTAAAAATATTCTAAATTTTTACAATAGGTTGAGTCTTTACCATAGTGCTCCATACCCATGCACCAACCTGCTGATAAGAACACACATATCTAAACTTGAGGTTTTAGAAGCCAGACCCCCAGTCACAAACAGGTAATCTCACTACCAGATCGTCACAGGTTTCTATGGTAGTCTCCTCTAATCTCTGTAACAATGGTTGTCTCTTGCTTGTCCTAAAACTCTGGGTTTATTCCTTCATTTACTTTTCAAATCCTGATCCCTCCTCAACTAATTCAAGTCATTAACATGGAAAACTTTCTCTTACTATAATACTTCTACTTGGGAATTGAAATATTCCTACCCACTCGGGGTCTGTTCAGTGCGTTTATTCATTCATACATTCATCCAGCAAATGTCTATTGGTGCCAACTATGGCCTAGGCACTGTTGCTTGTTGCTGGTGGCATAGTAACAACTAAGCTGGCCATGGCAGGGGCTCTCACAGAGTTTATAGCCTAGTGAGAGATCCAAACAAGTTAAGAGACCATCACAACAGTCAGTTAATGTGTGCCGGGGGAAGCACAAGGTACTTACAGAACAGAAAGTAGTGTCATCTAACTCGGGTGGAAGAGGGAGGTGCAGAGAAAGTTGAAGGATGAGTAAGAGTTGAAAGACAAAGTATAGGGTGTAAATGGAGAAAGGAAAGAGCATGGCTCATTTTACTCATTTCTAGCATAAAAGATAGCCACGCACCTTCAGTTAACATTCTCAGATCCAAAAGGCAAGCTTCTAGGAGTTGGAACAGTTTTAGCTGGTACAGATACCACGTTATATGCAGTGTTTTATAGCTCCTAGGAGATCTTGGATAGCACTCTAAATAACCCTTTTGGAAGTAACAGGAGTTTTAAGTAAATAAGATGAACTCTGGGCAGTGTTTTTAAGAGCCTCTTTATCCTCTGGAGCTGAAACTCTTTTCAAGGACTGCTCAAGCAATCCTAGTTGTTAGGTAACAGCCCCCATGGTTACCAAGGATGAGAAAGGCATATGAAGGAAACACTGTTTTGGTCCTCAGTAAATGTTTGAACTCTGCTGAGTCTGACAGTGAAACCCCAAGAACAAAGATGAATTTTATGATGTAGGCTTTTCTCATCAAGGCTCGTAACTAAGTCTTTTTCAGCTCAAATCAGGGTCTGCTACCGTGGTCAGCATTTAAAGTATGTAATATAGAAGAGAGAGGCTTTATAGATTTGGAAAAGTCTTACTGTCTATTGTCCAGAACAATCTGGATGTTCTGCAGCAAAAATTTTTGCTAATCTCCTAAGAACCAGCACTGCTATCCAACTCTAGCTGCTCCTCAGCTACTACAAACACCATTTTATTAATATGTTGCTACCTGCCCCTTTCAACATTGTTTAAATTTTAAATAGAAAAGACAAATTTACTACTGGAAAGTAATTATTATGACACCTTCCTAAACTTAAAAATTTACAGGTATTCTATACACCCTGAAAGTGAACACTCTACCTATCATTCACTCATATAAATTGTAGAAAAATTTGTTTCGGAGCTATTTTCATTAAACAATATACTTATTGCTTAAAATGTGGTATAACTGTTGATGTTTAAGAATAAGCAACTTTCATAAATTAAGTGACAAGAAAAACATAGTTACTTTCCAGCTAAAATCAAGAGTAAAATGAGGATTTCTGCTCTTACCTCCACCTATTATATTCTACTAGAGGTTCTAACTGAAGAAATAAAACCACCTTTATCCAAAGACAACATGACTGTCTATACAGGAAATCCTAATGCATTTATAGAAGAGAGAAGGGAAGAGAGAGCGAGGGGAGTGAGGGAGGGAGGGAGTGCTACTACTAAGTAAATTTATGAAGATCAATGCACAAAAGTTAACTGCATTTGTATATATATGAAATACTTAGGGATAACTCTTATCAAAAATATACAAGACTAGGATACAAAATATTGCTAAGAGAAACTTAAAATGAAAATGACATAAGTAAATAGAGAAAAATTCTGTGTCCATAGGTCAGAAGACTCAATATTATTGATGTTGATTCTCCCCAAATTGACCTATAGATTTAATACAATATAAATCAAAATTACAGGATACCCTATTGTAGAATTTGACAAGCCAATCATGTGATTTGTATGGAAATGTATATGGCCTAGAATAGTCAAAACAACTTGTTTTAAATAACAGAGTTAGAGAACTTAGACTCCACCTGACTTCAACACTTACTACAAAGCTACAGTAATCAACATAGTGCAGTACGGGCATCAAGATAAAAATTTTTAATGGGTTAAAAAATAGTGTCCAGTAATAACTGCACAGATATATTGGTCAGTTGATTTTTGACAAAGATGCAAATGAAACCCTGAAAAGAACATAGAGACTTTTCAACAAATGGCGCTAGAACAATTTGACATCCATATGAAAATAACTCACACCACATGCAAATATTAACTCAAAACAGTCCTAAATGTAAAACCTAATATTTAAAAATTTGTACCAAGAAAATCTTTGAGATAAACAAAAATGATTTTGACACAATTGCAAAAGTATGATCCATGCCAATAATAATAATAATAATAATAAATTGAACATCATCAAAGTTGAGGCTTTAGCTCTGTAAAAGACACTGTTAAAAGAACAAAGACAAGCCACATGTAATTGCAAATCACATATCTGATAAAGGACTTGTTTTCAGAATATATAAAGAACTCTCAAAACTCAACAATAAGAAAATAATAGTAATAAATTGGCAAAGGATCTGAACAGACATATCCTCAAAAAACAAGGTATAAGGGTGAAAAATAAATGCATGAAAAGATGTTCAACATTAGTATTCATTTGGGAAGTACAAATTAAAACCACAATGAGATAAGAACTATATATCTTTTAGAATGACTGAAGTTTTAAAGACTGAACATATGAACTTTCAGCAAAGATGTGGAAGAATCAGAACTCTGATACACTGCTGGTGGGAATGTAAAATAGTACAACTGTTTTGGAAAACATTTTGATAATTTCTTGAAAACTTAAATATACACCTACTATATAACCCATCCATTTCCTTCCTAGATATCTACCTGAGAAAATAAAAGTATATATCCAAAGAGATCCAAGATGGTGGTGGAGTAGGTTGAAGTTACACTCCCTTCCTCACAGGACCAAAATAGAATACAACTAAATTAGAGAACAATCAACCTGAATAACCAACTGAAAACTAGTTGAACAGAAGAAGTCTTATAACCAAGGGTTTACAGAAGAAGCCGTATGGAGACTGGTAGGAAGGGTGGAGATACAAAAACGGCTCCCCACACATGCTGAGGCTGAGAATCCGGAGGGCTATAAATGTTACCCAATTGCTTTCCCAAAGGGAGTCACCATTTTATATTTTCCTCAAAAATATTAGCATACTGGATTTTTCATAATCTTATCAGTATTGCTTCAAAGTTTGTTTTTGTTATTTTTGGGATTTTGAGGGGGAGAAAGTGTCTAATTTAAAAAGTCAGAAAGTGATACATCACTGATTACTGACATGGTTGAGCATTTTCCAGTTGTTGACTAGCTATATTTTGTCTTGTATAAGTGGTACTGTGCTATTATTATTACAAGAAAACAGTTATAATTAATAACTTCAAAAGGAGGCAATGGAAAGAATGAAAATGCATCTGTATAAAATAAATGAGGGAGGAAATGATATATTTTACTAAAAGGGGTCCGTGATGACATGTTTTGGTAGACAGCCAGTAACACAATGAATCCATAATCTGTAATTAATTTCCTAAATCCAGGAAACACTTTTCTGAGGTTACACAGCATAAAATAAATGCTTCAGAGCTGTGAATAGAGATGACTTTGGGACAACTTTGTGAGCCAGTGAGCATATGCACAGTCACCCCTCATACCTTGTCAATTGCTACCATGTGATAATGTACAACCAGATCTTCTGATTTATTTTAAAGATGCCTAATTCTTGGTTATAATGTGAACACTCCTCCATTTTTTTAAATTGAATTTATTTAATAAAGAGCAAACTTTGTATATTCAAACAAAACACAGCCAGGGACTGTTTTGGACCTGCAAGCTGCCAGTTTTCCTCTTTGGGGTTGAGCCTAAGCCTGAACATCTGACTTCGGTTCCGACACTTTTCATAAGCATCCCTCACCATGTTGAATTGTTTGTCAACAGGAAAGGGATTAAAACTTTTGGTGAAGGACCTCTGGTTAATCGTGGCATATTGAATACATGTCGTCGTCGTCGGCAGCCGTCCGTCTCGAGAGACGATGGTGTAGCTTCTTAAGAGTCTATCTGCACCGCCGAGAATGGCTGTGCAGTCCGACTCGGGAGTGACATGGTATCTGTCTCCTCCCGTGTTGAATCGACATCATGCGATGACGCTGAAGCTACAGAGCCTGGGCAGGGTGATATGGAGGGTCTGCTGTTGCCCATGCAGCAGAACCCCCCTCTCTTCGCAGCTGAAGGGTCCAAGAGGAAGACGGAGTCGATACAGCTTGGGTTCAGGTGCGCCGCAGGAGTTGCCGGTGTTGACTACAACGTCAAACCGCCTTAGGGACTCCGGCTCCGGATTTTCTGTCGGGGTTTACTCCCTTAGCCTTTCCCCTGAAGAGGTATGCCGCAAGGCAGCGGAGGTTTTTTGGAGTCAGAGTTTTCCTTCTCTGATGTACCCTGACTGGAAGATCGAACCAGCGACACTTAGCTCGCAGGCCGACGCTCAATCCACTGAGCTAAACCAGCCAGGGCCTTGAATACATGTACTTATCTCTATTCCTTCCTAAAACTCCACTAATGAGAATAAAGGATTCCATAAGGACTAAGAAAAGAGTGAAAAAAACTGCAGTAGTGAAGACAGTAAAGGACACAACACAGATGAGATGTGCCAACAAACTTTTGGAAGGTGGAAAATGATGGGAGGATTTATCTTAGCTGAGAAAGCTGAATACCAAAACCTGAAATGAAAAGTGATCAGGAGAAGTAAATCCACTCATACCATTAGCCCCATAAAACTTAGGGATTGGTAGCATCAGGTGTACAAAATTGCAGATGAAGTATGGGACTGAAATATGAGCATTGGCTGAATGTCTATGCAAAGAGCCCTCAGACAGGGAATTAAATCTATGAAGAAATTAAACTAAAGACTCTGCACCCACACACTAGATATATAGTGGAAGGTGGGGAAGAGGTGCTATGCTAAAAACAGGGGTGGTAAATAAAAAGTACATTCTGAAGAGTGAGGTTCTCATCCAGTCTCCTTGCACTGCTTAGATCTGAGAGTAATGGAAGTCAAGCACATATCCCCCTGTCTCCAGGCAGAAATGTATAGAGCCCTGAATAGCCCCAAGAAAAGACACAGCTACTGACATATGGGAATCCCCGACAAAAGGAAGGTCCCAACCAGCAAGTCCTCACAAAAACATGCTATAGAATTGACCTCAAAGAGCAGATCAATACCTCTAACAGCATATTTCTCAAGAAAACCCAGGATTCTGCAAGATGTAACAAGGGGCTCTGTGAAAGATCATGATTCAAAAAATAATAATAAACATCAGTTTTGAACTTCACATGCCTTGTGATAAAATGATGGACAGCAACCCGACAGCCCCATATTTAGTAACAGATCTTCAGTAGGAGCTGTTTAGTAAGAGATCTCTCAGCAGTGCATTATAAGAGCATGTTTATTGCATTAACATATTCTCATGTTTTTGACATGAAATAGAGGAGGCCTTTCTTTACATTTTAAGAGTCACCCTTGGGAAAATAGATGGGTAAGGGTGAAAATAAAATGTATAATCAAACCAACAATTGTGATTATATGCATTTTTAACTTTATTTTTCTTTTTTTGCACATGAATAACTTTTATTGGTTATATCACTCACTCTCTAGATCAGAAGTCTATGCCAATAAAATATTTTTTAAGGCATACATGACAGAGATTGTGTGTGGCCCAGTGTTTACTAACTTGACCTTTACAAAACGTTGGCCAACTCCTGCTATAGACATACCATGATGCCTTTAATCAGTTCTTTCTTAATGTGGATTTAAACATGTCAGTTCATCAACAAGATGAAAAGGAAACCAACCATATGGGAAAACATATTTGCCAATGACATCACAGACAGGGGACTGATTTCCAAAATATATAAAGAGCTGATACGACTCGACATCAAGAAAACAAACAACCCAATTAAAAAATGGGCAAGGGACCTGAACAAACACTTCTCCGAAGAGGACATATAGAAGGTCCATAGACACATGAAAAAATGCTCAACATCATTAGCCATTAGGGAGATGCAAATAAAAACCACAATGAGATACCATTTTACACCAGTCAGAATGGCCATCATCAACAAATCAACAAACAACAAGTGCTGGCGAGGATGCGGAGAAACGGGAACCCTACTGCACTGTTGGTGGGAATGCAGACTGGTGCAGCCACTATGGAGAACAGTATGGAATTACCTCAAAAGATTAAAAATGGAACTGCCTTTTGAACCAGCGACTCCACTACTAGGATTATACCCGAAGAATCTTGAAACACCAATTCAAAAGGACTTATGCACTCCTATGTTCATTGCAGCTGTTTACAATAGCTAAGTGCTGGAAACAACCTAAGTGCCCATCTGTAGATGAGTGGATCAAAAAACTGTGGTACATTTACACACTGGAATACTATGTAGCAGAAAAAAAGAAGGAACCCCTGCCATTTGCAACAACATGGATGGAACTAGAGAGAATTATGCTTAGTGAAATAAGCCAGGCAAAGAAAGAAAAATACCATATGATATCACCTAATACAGGAAACTAAAGAACAACACAAACAAAGGAACTAAATAGAACAAAGAGCAGAATAGCAGTCAATAGGGGGGAGGGGAGAGGGAGAGAAGGGGGATAAGTAAGGGAAGGGTTTAATTAAAGAGCCTGTATGAAAGACTCATGGACATGGACAACGGGGAGGGATATGATTGTGGGAGAGGGGGTGGGTTGGGTGGGGGAGAGAAATTAGGGGAAAAGGGGACAACTGTAATTGAAAAACAAAAAAAACAAACAAACAAAAAAAAACATGTCAGTTGTTTTCAAACATTTTTTATTTTATTTTTCAATCACAGTTTGCATTTTATATTATTTTGCATTAGTTTCAGGTATACAGCATAATGGCTAGACAATCACATACTTTTAAAAATGGTGCCCCTGATATTTCCAGTACCCACCTGGCTCCATACATAGTTACTACACTATTAGTGACTATATTCCCTATGCTGTGCTTTACACCCTGTGACCATTTGGTAACTACCAATTTGTACTTCTTAATCGCATTTTTTTACCCAGTCCCATAAACCCCTGGCCCCCTGGCAATCATCAGTCTGTTCTCTGTATCTATGAGTCTACTTCTTTTTGTTTGTTTATCTTGTTCTTTAAATTCTACGTATAAGTGAAATCATATGGTATTTGTCTTTGTCTCACTTATTTCACAATACTCTCTAGGTCCATCCATGCTGTCTCAAATGGTAAGAGTTTGTTCTTTTTCATGGCCAACTATATCGGTACCACTACTTTTTATCCACTCGTCTATTGATGGGCTCTTGGGTTCCTTCCTTATCTTGGCAATTGTAAATAAAGCTGCAATGAACATAGGAGAGGCAAATATTCTTTCAAACTCACGTTTTGGGTTTCTTTGGGTATATTCCCAGAAGTGGAATCACTGGGTCAAAAGGCTGATCCACTTTTAATTTTTTGATGTAACTCCATACTGCTTTCCATAGTGGCTGCACCAACCTGTATTCCCACCAATAGTTCAAAAGTGTTCCCATTTCTCCACATCCTCACCAGCACTTATTGTTTCTTTATTTATTGATGATAGCCATTCTGACAGGTGTGAGGTGATATCTCATTGTGGTTTTAATTTGCATCTCTCTGATGATCAGTGATGTTGAGCATCTTTTCATATGTCTATTGGCCCTCTGTATGCCCTCTTCAGAGAAGTGTCTATTCAGGTCCTCTGTCTGAAATATATGACTTTTAAAGTGTATAATTAATTGTGTCCTTCAATGTTTAAAAAAATTGTATATTTAAAATATTTCAATAATTTGAATTCAACATAATTTTTAATATTTAAGATAATAAAATGCTTTAGTCATATTTTTATTAAGCAAATCATTTTCCATGCATTCAAATATTTCTTAATTTCTGAGATTTCACAATTTCACTGAACCTGATGATTGAATTCAACTCAAAAGTATTATTTAAGCCTTGCTCTAATTTTTTTTAATTGGAATACTCAGTTCAAGGTACAGAAAGCACTAATTGTGGTTGTAGCTCTATCTACTCAAGTCATCTACACTTACCAATTCAGCATCTCTTTCTGGGAAGTAGAGATAAGGTTTATCTTTATCATAGTGCAATTAGGAAAGCTTAGTCTGAAAGAGGACGTTAAAGTTCTCAGAAAAGGATATATGAACACTTTTATTATATATTATAGTCCTAACACTAATGTATTTAGGAAAATCCAATTAGGCAGTAAGAGTCTTGCTACAGAAAATCTATTTCTATTTTCTTAATTCAAGGACAATTTTCAAGAAAAAATCTTTTATCCCAAACTGCCTTACGAGATGTCAGGTCTCAGCAGCTTTCAAAGTGAGCTCCTCTAGCATAAGAACTTGTGGTCTTTTTTGTTTGTTTGTTTGCTTTGTTTTTTGTTGTTTTTTTTTTACTGAGGATATAGTATAATTTATTAATATTTCCAGATTTTAAGTTAAAATATAATTTTATTTAAAAAATAAACATCTATGAATTTAAAACTGTAGCATTTGGTAACTGGCAATAGTTTAAGGTAGAACACAAGAAAAACAAATAGGATATGTAGCTTATAACTTTTAACTCATTTTTAAAAATTATTCTTTAGTTTGAAATGATTTTAGACTTACAGAAAAGTTACAAAATAGTACAAACCACTGAGTGCCAATGCCAGGATCTTGATTTCTAAATATCATTCTCCAATAAAAGGAACAAGAGCTCTAGAGAAATAGTCAATTATAGGGCTAGGCAGGGAAAATAAAAGACAAGGCAAAAATAATGGAAGTGCTCAGAAACCAAAAGGATGGAGACATTTTGAAAGGCCACAGGAGCCCTGACGGGTGTGGCTCAGTGGGTTGGGCGTCATCCCACAAACTGAAAGGTCACCAGTTTGACTCCTGGTAGGGGCACATATCTGGGCCATAAGCCAGGTCCCCAGTTGGGAGCATGCGAGAGATAGCCAACTGATGCCTCCCTCACACATCAATGCCCCCTCCCTCATTTTCCCTCTCTCTATACACAAACAAAATCCTTTAAAAATATATGGCCACAACAGTCTACCAGAACTCCCAGTGGTCAAAGTTGGAATTATCTGAGTGACAAAATAAAAAATTTATTAGACAATAACCCAAAGAATAAAATAAATATACGAGTCTATATAAATATGAATATGCCTTAAACAAAAAAAAAGAGCTCCTTTTGCATCTAAGACTTCTGCCTTATTATTTTGTTTTTTAGTTAACAGTTTTTTTTTTATTATCATCACTGATTGGATACCATATGATTTATAATTGTCATTGTGGAAGTACAGTATTCTTTTTTTTAAGTATATTTCATTGATTATGTTGTTACAGTAGTCCCAATTTTTTTCCCTTTTGCTCCCCTCTGCCCAGTAGCCCCCTGCCCTCCAGCAATTCCACTCCCCTTAGTTCATGTCCATGGGTCGTGCATATGTTCTTTGGCTTCACCCTTTCCTATATTATTCTTAACATCCCCCTGTCTATTTTGTACCAACTGATTATGCTTTCTAGTTCCTGCACCATTTTCTCATTTCTCCCCCTCCCCCATCCCACCCAATAACCCTCCAAATGATCCCCATACCTATGATTCTGTTCCTATTCTGGTTTGCTTAGTTGGGTTTTGTTTTTATTTTTTAGATTCAGTTGTTGATAGTGGTGAGTTTGTTGACATTTTAGTATTCATAGTTTTGATCTTCTTTTTCTTAAGTAAGTCCCTTTGACATTTCAAATAATAATGGTGTGGTGATGATGAGCTTCTTTAGCTTCACCTTGTCTGGGAAGCACTTCATCTGCCCTTCCATTCCAAATGATAGCTTTGCTGGATAGTGTAATCCTGGTTGCAGGTTGCCTTTCATCACATTGAATACAGCTCGCCAGTCCCTTCCTGCCTGCAAAGTGTCCTCTGAGAAATCAGCTCATAGTCCTATAGGCACCCCACTGTAGGCAACTCTCCACCTCTCTCTTGCTGCCCTCAGGACTCTATCTTTATCTTTCACCATTGGCATCTCAGTCATGATGCATCCTGGTGTGGTCTCCTCTGGGTCCAGCTTGCCCGGGACCCTCCATGCTTCCCGGACCTGTATGTACATCTCCTTCGCAAAATTTTGGAAGTTTTCCTCATTATTTTCAATTCTTGCTTCCTCATTCTGCACTGGTTGACTGTTTTTTTCTTCCTTATGTTCCAAATCATTGATTTGAACCCTGGTTTCCTTCCCTTCACCATTGGTTTTGTGTTGATTTTCCTTTGTTTCACTTAGCATAGCCTTCACTTCTTCTCTTATGCGTTTGCCATACTCAAGCATATCTGTCAAGCCTGTGAACATCTTTATCACCAGTGTTTTAAATTCTGCATCTGTTAGGTTGTCTATCTCCTCATCTATTAGGTTGGCTATCTCCTCGTCACTTAGTTTTCCCACTGGAACCTTGATCCGTTTCCCCTTTTAGGCCATACTTCTCTGTCTCCTCATTCTGACAGGCTCCTGTGTTTGTTTGCCTCTGCTTCCCAGGTAGAGCTGTCATTCCTGTTACGTTGTAAGGGGCAGAGCCTTAAAGATTCGTCAGTACAGGGTGACCTGTTTCACCATGTTGTGGCGATGTATGTGGGGGAGGGGCCCGAGAGGAAAGAATGCTGCAAGCCTAGCACTCGCCCCTTTTCCAGGCACCTCTCCCACTTCTGCACCAGACTGGTGCCCCTCTAGCTGCTGCCCTGGCTGTTCTTCCCAGAGTGGGTAGGTCTGAGGACGTTCTAGGACCGTGGGGGCCCTTTAAACAAGTGGAATCTGCTGAGACCAGCAGTTTCTGCCTCTGTCCCAACCCCCACTGGTCTGCACAGTCAGAAGCAATGAGGCTTGATTTACCCAGGTGCTGGGACCATGAGTTGCTAGGTCTGGTGAGAAGCTGGGAAAGCTCCCCAGGTGTCGCTCCTGACTTTTTAAAACATGTGACTGCGCTTTCCGCGGCCTGACGCTGCTGCCACCACAGCTGCCACCACCATACCACGTCCTCTCCGCCCCGGCTCCACCCCCTCCTACCTGTCTGGATGAGTATTTCTTCTTTATATCTTTGTTTGCTGGACTTCTATGTAGTTTGATTTTCTGGAACTTCTGGTTATTTCTAGTTTTGAGGTAGCTGTATTCCTTCTTAGCTGTGGAGGGAGATGCAGTATGCCTGTCTATGCCTCCATCTTGGCCAGAAGTCTGGAAGTACAGTATTCTTAATAGGAATTCACCTTACATTTTAGTGGCCATTGGGTCAGCAAAGATTAGCTAGTTGCAATATTATCATCAATCAGTATTCACCATTGCAATACTAGATTAGGCATATCCCAAACCATTAAGAACTTGACAGAACTTCATGCAGGAAAAAGAAACAAAATATTTACAAAAGGATTAAAAATTGGGTAATTGAAGTAATGGCAAATGCATGAAGCCTAATCTCCCCACACATTCTCAAAAAAACAGTAAAGAACAAATAAAATTACATAACCTGTGTCTTAACAGAACTTGTGGTCTGTCTTCAGGGGAATTCTCTAGAGCAACTCAGATGCCATAGATAACATCAAGAATTGTTAAAGAACACCCTTTTCAAAAATACACTAGTGCCAATAGAGTTACAAACCCACAAAACAAAACAAAAAAAAAATTAAATGTAGGAAGAAGTAAAAAAAGTTTTATACTTTGTAACTGCCTTCCACTACCTCTCCTTTTTCCACTCTCATATTCCATAGCAACAAAGATACTTATCTACCAGTTAATAAGTGAAAATATACCACCACAAAGCTATTTATTTCATATATTTATAGGACATAAACCCCTTGGGTATATGCATATTGGCAGCACTAGACACTTTTTGCCATTGATTCTACTTCAATAAATCCCAAGCTATTCTAGAATATCAGCATGTCAAGGAGCTAAAGCCACTTCCTAGCACATTCATTTTTCACGCCTTTTTGTATTGTCTCAGATAAGCAGACTGAAAGAAAAAAAAAAAGAAACTTGTGAAGAGATATTTGCATGCTCAAAGGCAGTGGAGGCCTGTCTGGAAAAAAGTCCAGCCATTCTTAACAATGAGAATGGTTTGCGCGGCATGGATGTAACCTGGCAGCCAAGGAGAGTGGACTGGAATGTAAATGGTGAACAATGACAACTTCACTGTACTAGTCAGTGGGGGTGGTAGATGTAGCTGAGTGAGCATGTGTACTGTGTGGCCGTCACATTCAAAATGACTGAGTAATGAATCTGCATAAAATTTTGTGTTAAGCTTGAACATTCCTCCATGGAAACTATTTGGATAATTCAGAAGGTTTTCAGGGACAATGCAGTGAGTGCAGCACAGATAAAAGTGTGGCATAAACACTTCCAAGATGGTTGAAAGTGATCCACATTCTGGAAGGCCTGCAACAAGCAGAACACCTGAGAATGTTGAACGTGTACGGGCCTCAATCGACAAAGGTCAGCAACTGACAGTGCGAGAGTTAGAAGCTGATCTGGGGATTCCAAAAACTACTGTGTCTGAGATTTTGATGCAGGATCTTAGCATGAAACATGTTGTGGCAAAATTCATCCTGTGGCTTCTGCTACCAGAGCAGAAGGAACACTATGCCGCAGTTGCTAATGACTTCATTCAAACCACTACCAATGAACCAGATTTCCTCGAGAAGGTCATAACCAAAGATGAATGGTGGGTCTACAGCTATGATCCTGAAACAAAGGCCCAGTCATCCCAATGGAAGTTCCTGGTTCTCCACTCCTGAAGAAGGTGTGACATCGTTGCAACAAGATCAAGACCATATTAACATGTTTTTTGATTGGGAAGGTGTTGTCCATCATGAGTACACCCCTCCAGGCCAAACAATTAATAAGGAGAACTACTTCAGTGTTTGTTGTCAGTTTTGAGATGCAACACAATGAAAATGGCTGCAGCTCTGGGCAACTGGTGATTGGCAGCTTCATCACAACAATGCGCCCACTCATGCATCACGTCTCATGCAAAGTTTCTGGTGAAACATCAAATCACCCAGGTGACTCAGCCCCCCTACAGCCCATATTTGGTGCCTTGTGACTTCTGGATTTTCCCAAAACTAAAATCACCTTTGAAAGGGAAGAGATTTCAGACCATCTTTGAGATTCAGGAAAATATGATGGGGCAGCTGATGTTTTGAACAGTGGAAGAAACACTGAGAGAACTGTGTGAGGTCCCAAGGTGCCTACTTTGAAGGGGACTGAGGCATCATTGTCTTATGTACAATGTTTCTTGTATCTAGTATCTTTTTCAATAAATGTCTATGTTTCATTGAATAGCTTGATACTTTCTGGACAGGCCTCTATATACTTACTAAATTATTGGTCAAACAATGGCAGAGCCATCAACCCTTCTCAATCTCATACTAAATGTTAACCTGGAGAAATCCATGGAAAAATGTAAAACCAGACATAGAAATTAAAATTCTTGGAATTGCTTTCAATTTGACTCAATGTCTTTACACGCACTGAAAACCTTAGGGCTTACATTTTAAAACTGTCATAGAGCAGGCAGACAGGGAACTCAATGTGACCATGTAGCTAATTCTATTAATCAGATTCAATAGTAGGAGAGCAAAATTTGTCTCTAGCAAATTTTTCAACCACTCTTTCAACTTATTTCCAGTTAAACAAAGAATTTTAAGAAGGAAGCTTGAGTGTGTGTGCATGTTTACACCCATCCCTTTGCTGGCTGCCCCTGTTCAGGCAGCACCCCTGCCCTGCCCTCCCCTCCACACAGCCAGGTTCCAAGAGCTGTTCCAGACAACCATCAAAGTCACAGAGGGCGCACCTCAGCAGCCCTCGGCGCCAGCTCCGTTAACGTACACGCAGTTCCTCAGAACTAACCCATGAACCGCGCCTGCCTGCTGAGGGGCCCTGCCCCTCGTGACCTCCCCCTAGTCGGGTCCTTCAGTGTCGGATCCTCCCTTGGTTTTTTCAAGTTTTATGGAATTGTTCACCTGGTTTGAAATAATAAAATGTAGAAAGAAAAATACCAAAAAAAAAACCCATCTAGAATTGTAATGAAGTAAGCTGGGGGTTTCCACTGTATAGGGGAAGAATTTGGATAAGAACTTAACTAGTTTTTGAGAGCACTCCTTGTTAATTGTTCCATTCTGAAGAAGAAAATAAGACACATTTTTCAAGGAATTTATGAAATTAGCAGCTGAATTTGAATCTACAGATTCTCTGTTCTCTTTTTCACTTGCACCAATACAGAATATGAGTTTATGACTCACATTTAAGCGTTAATAGAGCAATGAATTTTCTCTTTAACTACAGATCAAGGTACTTTTATAAGACTACAGCAAAAGGAATCCTCCCACATAGAGAAACCACAAAGCAGAAGGCTGACAGGCTCGGCTCCGCTGTTCCTGAGCAGGAGCTTTTCAGACAGTATTAAACAACTATGCAAAGTTCACGCCATGCCTGTCTAACCCAGTAACACTCAAGATTCACAAAAATACCAAGTGTACAACACATGGATCAGGAATTTGGGTACAACTAAATGGATGCAGGCGATTTTCACAGGTGTGAGAGTATTTTGATAAGGACTGCCCCATAGCTTTGGCCTCTTTATCAAAAAGCTCTGTGATTCCCTTTGAGCACCAGTTGGTTATAAAAATAGATGGCCAGAGAACAGAACATGGATATGGTGGGAAGTGGGAAGTCTCCACTGACCAGTGGTGAGGTGTGATGAAGCAGCTGCTATGTTCCGTGGGGCTCGTGAGCTGAGAAGGGCTGGCAGAGGTAGCCTGACAAGAGCAGAACAGTATGTCCCACCTAAGTCATTAAACATTTTTGTAAACAAAATGATGATGAAGGAAAGTTCTGCATCAAAGAATTTCTGTTAATAATGCAAAATAAATGAGAACTGGAAAAATCACACTTCATATAAAGCTCGATGAATAAAGGATCTGGACCTTAATTACCAATGGAAGCTAAAACCATGAAGTGACAAACTACCAGTGAATATTAGTCTGACTAAACCACCTGAACCTACTGATCAACCTTAAAATACCATGAAAAGTTGAGCAGTCGTTCTGTGCTTCACCACCTTTGAATTATTCTTGTCTAAATAAGTGAATCTAAATCTAGCTGAGCCTTTAGATCAAGTTAACAGTCCATAAAAAACAGAAAATTGAGGATATTAAATGACACCATGAGGATGCAATCAACCAACTCCAAAATGAGAAAAACTCATTGTCCCAGTTTCTTTAAGAAATAAACAGTATGAAAAAGTGGGCAGAGGACTGCTGGAGATCAGAGGAGACTGCAGAAAGAGAGGCAAACTAATGCAACATGTGGATTCAAGCAAAACAACTGTAAAAAGGCATTTGGGGGACAAATGTGAAAACTTTCAAAAGAATTGTTTAATCAGATAATATGAAACCTTTGTTAATGTATAGTGGTGTTTTTAAGTCCTCGTACACTATACATAAACTGACACATTTATGGATTACATGGATTTGCTTTCAATATCCCACCACTAACTAAAGATTTCGGGAGGGAATGGATGAAATAAGACTGGCAAACGCGGTGACTGTTGAAACTGGTTAATGGGTACCTGAAGATGGTATTCCACGCTTGTGTATGTTTAAAATATTCCTCAATAAGAAGATTATAAAGAGAAACAGAACTGCTGTGGCAAGTTGTTTCCATAGTTTGGTCTCCAGTAACAAATCCGTGGACAAAGTTCTCAGAGGGGAAAGTGGACGAAGAGGGAGGAAAAAGAAGCAAGAAGGAGGGAGAAAAGCACAATAGCTGGTCAGGTAGCTGCAGGTCATTCTGGTCTCGCTAACGGACAAGATTTGAATTCACCTCTGTGATTGATTACACCTTTTTCTAAGGAAAAGATGATTTCAGATGAGTCCTTTGGTTAATCAAATGTTTTCACTCACCATCCTTCAGGAAAATGGTGATATAACATGAACGTAGATGTTTAGGTTGACAAGATACAAGTTCCATTGGCAACACAGATTATTGTAAAAACATCTTTGCCAGGATTATGTCTCTAAGGCTTTATTGTTCATCTTTATAGTAGTATTTCTTTTCTATGTGTGGATTTAAGTAACACAATTTCTTTTCCCTTGGAAATGGGTGGGTTTAGGAAAAGGCAGGTGTACTTACTGTTGCTTAAATAGAAAAGGATATGAGGCTCCCAAGATGGCAGAAAGACAAGCAGGCAAGGCCTTCAACTGCTTTAAAAGCAAATTAAACTGGCTTAGCATGGCTCAAACTGGACAGGAATCCAGCCACCTTCCTCTGACATACCATGTTACTTAAACCTGAAAATTCCTAAATACACAGACGTAGAGCTATTGTACTTTGGTATAATTGCCTTGGTGGGAGACATTGGTCAAGATCACTTAGCTATGGTATATTTTAAAGGAATAAATAGTCCTGCTGCTAATTTCTAAGAAAGAGTGGATCCTGTGGCACAAAATAAAAATTGAGAAGGTAGGCACTGACTAGAGCAGGGGTCCCTAACCTTCAGGCCACAGACTGGTACTGCTCTGGTCCTGTTAGGAACAGGGCCACACAGCAGGAGGTGAGCTTGACTGTAATGCACTTGAATCATCCCAAACCATCCCCTGCACTGCGGTCCATGGAAAAACTGTCTTCCATGAAACCAGTTCCTGGTGCCAAAAAGGCTGGGGACCATTGGACTAGAGGACAAAATTAATTCCTTTCTCTGGAAATGGGATCTGGCCTCCGAAGTGTCACCAGCCTCGAGGACACCATCAGGGACCCACCATTATGGATCCAGGCCTACGAGAGCTAAAAGTATTCTCATCCAGAAGTGGTTTTTGGTTACAGTCTCTATAGTATTCTTCCCTTCCACAATTCTTGAATCTTTATTAGTTTTGTCAGTTTTGTGGTCTGGTCTCAGTCATCTCATGGACACACTCTGACACAGGTTTTGCTCATGTTCATGCAAAGAGGTATAAGAAAAGTTGCCAGTCAGGAATCTTGTGGTGACCTAAAGCAGACTGAGCAAAGGTTCATGTACAAAGCAACACAGAAATCAAAACTCCAAAGCCAGATGGCTTGATACCAGGACAGAATTTTTAGTACACGTAAGCATCTGGATTTCCAAAGAACCTGCTGAAGTGTGTACTTCTTGCTGAAGTCAGAGTGGAAGTGTAAAGGCTTTGTAAAATAGCAGATTATTGAAAATGTGTTGTCACAAACTGATGAGGCACATAACCAGTTAAAATTATAAAAGGAACATTTAATTTTACTTTGGATTAAAAAACAAAACCAAATAGCAGTGCATTCAATTGCAGAGGAAAACACACTACAGCTGAAGCTCTGACAAAAAAGCAGCTCATAACTATTATGTTTGTTGGATTTATGTTGGGGTGTGGGTGTGCGTGTGTGCACATGTGTGTGTGTGAGAAAGCGAGAGGAATCATATCAGCCTTCAATACATCCACATTTCCTGACACCAAGGAAACAGAAAAGGATTTTGTTAGACATTAAAATTTGTGTCAGATTCTGTTTTTGCTGGTGACCAACTGCTCAGAATGTGATAGTTTGATTCAATTCGGAGAACTGTGTTATCCATTAGCTGATGTATTCAGGCTTCAGACATATTAACCTATGGTAAATAACAAGAATAGAGACCTCCCACAACAGATGATGGTGAAAGCACAAGTGACCAACTTCCCCAGCAGATGCCAACTAAAATGATCCCAGCCCAGGCTGGCTCTGCCTTCACTACTGAGACTATATCTTATGGTCTTTTCAGGCATCTGGTCCTAGTCTTCTCTGCATTAGACTCCTCACCGCCATCTCCATGACGTCAGCGCAGCGTCACTTACTTGATAGAATCTAAGATTGAATTGGGTAACTAGAACTAAACTTCCTCCCAGCACCTGATTTAACTCTACCCCCAGCTGCCCTTAACCAGGAAGGAAACCCAGTCCCTGTCTAATTCATTCCAGCACCCTCGATTCTTAGCAACACATGCTCAGCCAAGGATAAATTATCTTCATCCTATCGCATTCTAATTAATCCGCAGTATATCTTGTCCTTGGTCCATAAATTTCTACCAATTTACTGCATCCCTGTCTAGTTGACTCCAGACAGATTTAACCCCAGTAAAATTACCACTATATAGATTTATATGAATCATCAGTTGAATAATTTACTAAAACTTTACTGTTTCCTTCTGTGAGCCCAACACCACTTCCCAAAATGAACCTTAGGATTTTTAAGTTTACTCGGTAATTTAAAAATTGTTGTTTATTTACTCATCATGTTACTTATCATGTTCTTTTAATCCAATCAGCATTTATAGACTACTGTGTACCTAGGTATTAGACACTGCAAAAGGAACAGAGCCGTGTAATTTCCTAAACTTCAAGACCTTGAAATGTAGTCAAGTAGATAAGACTTGAATACACACACAAAAAAAAAAAAAAAAGAAGAAGAAAGAACAAGGAAAAACCTGTAATACATCAATCAGTGGCATGTGTGATTCAGACAGCAACTTTTATAGGCGCTTAGAAGAGGGAGAAAGGGATAACTGACACATAGTAAGTGTGTAATCAATGTCTGATTGAATTAAATTGAACCGGGCATTTAATATTGAAAGTAAAGACAGGAGAGTGACATGAAAATTTGATAATCTGGAATTGTGCAGGAAAATGTTGAGAGAGTATATGTATGTTTTCTTTTAAACAGGTTTTTTTTTAGTTAAAATAATATAAAAACATATTAAAGTGACATATTTTACTGTACAATGTCACCACTGCATATGGGAATCCTTACAAGTGACACATCTGATAATGTGCTAAAAATATTATAATTTTAACTCACTATAGCTAGTGTGTATCCTACAGAATTTTGCTTAATTGAGCCTTCTGAAGAATATGTTGTCATTTGATTAATAAATTTCTTCTCTACTGCCAAATTGGTTTTCAAGTTTACTTCAAATATTAAAAGAGACAGAACATGACATTATTCTGAAAGTTCATAATGACAATTTGAAGTCATTTTGAGGGAACACTACCCAGGAAGTTCTATAGACATGAAGTGGTGACAGGAATGTGTCTCACACCTTTCCTGTGACTTTGATTCATAAATCAATATGAGAGTGCCTAAAACATCACAGTTTAGCACACTGGTGTGATTTTTAAGATAGAATCTCAGAACTAAGATATTCATATTAAAATGGCAAGGACATGAATTGGATAAAAATACTTCTATTAAAGTGGGAGGCTCATAAATTAAGACCCTCAGTAGCATCACCCATATCACAACCTGATACTAGGAATTCCAATTTGTAGTCAGGATGTAAAAGAAAAGATCTCCCAGAAAAAGTAAGTAAGGGCACCTTCTGAATGAGAAATTAGCAGTAACATAAATATAGTACTAAAGAATATTATGCTACATGGATGAAGTACTATAAGGGTAGGCAGCATGGAACAAGGAAAAGGACAGAGAGCCAGGACACATCCTGGTGTCCGTCATCTGCAGTGAATGGATGAGGGGCCCTGGACAGCTGAGCAGCAATAAAGAGGGCTGGATGCTGTCCATTGCAATTCTTCCTATACTTCCTGCTGTGGACTGGCCACCAAGAAGCCTCCAATTTTATTGGGCTTCCCCTGAACTTAATGCATTGATTCAGCAAAGGAGGGCTGTCAGTCTTCCTGGTGGAGGGGCTCTCTTTGAAATAAATACAGTGGTACACCAGTACTCATCCTTGTCATTAACTCGTTCGGGAACTCATGACACGTGCTGAAACTGACGAGTACTGAACGTAACAAGCGATGAAGCACTTTCTCTTGCAGGAGGATGTTGTGACTCATACAAGTTCTAGCAAGTGTAACAAGTCCCAAGCAAACACTGAGTGCTGAAACATTTTTTTCCTCATCAAAATGCAACAGGGTCTGGGTTTGACACGTTCTGAAGCCGACGAGTACCGAGGTATGACTGTAATTTGAAATAAATACATGTATTTCCTACATTTTCTTCCTGAAATGTGGTTATCCTGTGTCCAAAGCTCTGAGATGTAATCACAGTGTGACTGACATCGTTGGTCTATGCACCACCATACTGTGGCATTACTGTAATGATAATAGTAACAACTAATATTTATGGAATTTCTGTCATGTGCCAGACACTGCAAATTTCTGCCTATCCCCAGCAGCGAGAAAATAATTGTAGAGGTATTCCAAGTCCCTGGCACATGGTAGCGGCTCAATAAATATTTATTGGATAAGTGAACAAATGAACACAATAAACCTAGAAAATTCTTAGCCCTGCACTTCCTGGGGAAAAGGTATTCAGAGTCGGGGTGGGGGGCCTGACCCTCCCTAGTGCTTTAATTATAATGACAAACACATGCACACTTTTCTTGGCATCATCTCTACCTTGGTTCTCTTAACCTTCAGCCACTTTCTTGTTCATTAGTTCTAAAACATGCTAAGAAGAGTCTAATTCTTACCTCTTTATGTATCAGCATAGAATATTCAGTGTTGCATGAATGACAAATATGTATAGAATCAAAGGGACAGTTTAAAAAAGTCAAAGCACGAATCAAGATTCATCACATTAAAAAAAACATATAAATCCTGATGGTAAGGGGGCCTTAATTATATCATGACAGCACTACTCCTTTTTTACCAAGTGAAGAATTGGTATGTGGTTTTAGTTTTACATGTTTCAAAAGCCAAATATGAGTACGAGTATAGAGTCCAATGCCAGTTTCCAAGAAACTGGCACTTTACTGAATTTGAAACCCTCTTTTGGCCAGCAAATCCATGCTGAACTGATAAAGGATTTCTCTAAATTTAGCTACCTTTAGAGGTCATTCTGAAGTAAGGGCAAGAAAGAGCCAACGGGATGACTATAGAAAGCCTGTCCCCCCAAGAGTCTCAACATTCCCATACTTATTTAATAGGCACCTACTGCACACCTATTATGAGCACGACACCCTCAAGAGCACAAAAGGACCTTTCAGTCTAGTGGGAGCAACACACAGAAATCAGGACTGTGGGACTCATGCTTCTTGCAGGGAGCTGCAGAGCACAGGAGGATCCCCTGCCGGAGCTAGGGCACTGCATCTGGAGTAGATTGTATGCAGAACAAAAGGATCACTCCGGAACTAAGTATTTCCTCTGGCTTTCCAATGCAAGGGTAGCATTTAAAATATCTTCTCAGACAATGTGAAAGTCCATGTTGAGAAGCTTTGGGTGAAAACCACAGGAAGGTGGAGAAACCCTCCCTCCAGCCTCTCATGATTTATCCGGATGTTTGTGCTAACCTAACTCTATATATCAGAGCAGAAAGATATCCAAATTTTAAAATGTTGTTCACTTTATAGTAATGTGCTTAGTAATATAATGATGTTTTTGGCCACCTAAGAAATACTCCTATGAAAACTTAGCTAACCTAAGCTTGAAATAACCTGATATTTTTGGAGTAAAGATCAAATATACCTTCCTTCAGTGAAACCTGAAAAAACTTCTTGAGAAAAAGGATCTCATCAGGTTATTTTCTTTCTAATCTCCTATCTTAAACTATCTTTAATATGTTTTTAAATGCATATAGTTTTCTCCATGGTGGAGTATGGCATGAATAAAAATACTATAAATTCAGTTTTGCACATTATGGGAACCATCAAGTAAGTACTTTACATAATGATCCCATAATACTGATTATGGAGGAAAGAGGAGGAAAGGACTGAAGTAGAGTATATAACAAAAATTTTATAATTTACGTAATTGTGTTTTCCCAGCAAACTCTGCAGATTCCAATAGTTTAACGTGCATAATATACTGGTTTTCTTTTTTTAATTCAATTACCCTATGATTGCATTAAGTCGATTGCTAATGCAGTTGATTAAATGAAGTCCCTTTGAAAGGAGCAGGTGATTTTAATGTTCCTGGTGAAATAATAAATATTGCTAGCATCAAAGCCATAAGTATAACTGTGGAGCAGGGAAAACAAAAGTTTATAGAGCACTGAGCTAATGTGGAATGGATGACTATCTTTAATTAAAAATCATTTGTTGATATTAGTAAGGAAGAAATTGAAAGTTAACATACAATAAGCAAATAAATATTTAGAAGTCAACGATGTGCCAAGTTTACCAAGAATGCTACGGAAGCTTAAAACTCATCTATATTAAGAAAATTATCACTGTTTATACATGAAGTTATTTCTATAAGAGTCAAATATTCCAATTTAACATTTAAACACCAGAAAGTCTTATTTTATAGCTGAAGTTTCTTATTGTTTCACATGAATGCCAAAAATACAGAAAAAAGATTAGAACAGAAATAAAGATTAGCAGAATTTTCATTTATGAAAATGACAGCATGGTAGGTGAGAGTGAATGAACAGCCCTCAAAACTGAAACTTCATGTTGGATAAAATTACAAAATATGTTTTAAATGCTTTCCTAGGCGAAACTGAGGAAGTAAAAAAGTAATATACACACAGAGCCCAAGAATAGAGTGAAAATACTCACCCATGCAGGTAAAGCAAGCACCAAAGCTGGCTTCTACGCCAGGGCTTCTGCAGAACCCTAGGGACCTCAAGCTTCTACTTTGATGGCTACATGGAGCTCAGTGGTTAGGAGATCATTTCTAAGATCTACTCAAAATGGGTGAAGTAGTTTTAAAAAACTACACTTAAAGCTGGAACACTAGTCTCGGTGCAAAATGAACCCCACTGCACACAAAAAACAGGCAACATCTTGCCTGTTTTCACTACGGCACTAGGTGTGGGGGGTGGAGGGATTCCCTGATAATTAGTAACAATAACTTTGCACATGAGCTTGTTATCCAAATTCACACTACCTGTGAGGGCAAACATCCTCAAGCACAGAATTTAGTTCAAAGTGATCCCAATTTAGTAGTTCCACTAAGCACTGGCAGAAGCCTATGCTAATGCTACCTAAAGGAACTCAGCTCTAATCCAGAGCTCAGAGATAGAATTCCAAAGAAAATGAGGAGTCCATAATATGAAAAAAAAGTTACTAAACACACAAAGAAAACAAGGCAATATAAGTGAGAAATATATACTAGATCCCCCAAAAGATCTGAAAATGGAATCCTCAGGCACTGAAAATAAAATAACCATATGAAATATGATTTGAAGAAATAAGAGAGCTTGAAAATACAAGAAACAAACAAGAATCCATAGAGAATAATTAGGCATACAGAATTGGAACCAAGTAGAATTCTAGACATAGATATTAAAATAAATGAAATTAAAACGTTAATGGAGGCATAAAATAGACAAGACACAGTTAAAAAGGAAATTGGTAAATATTTTTAAATTTCCTAAAATGAAATCCAGAGACATAAAGAAGTGAAAACAATAAAAAACAGGTTCATGACATCAAGATGGTGACATAGTTTGTTCCTGACCTCAGTCGCTCTTGCAAGACCACCACCTAGCAACCATTCATAGATCAGACACCACTGTGAAAAATCCCAGAACCCTGAGGGGAAAGCTGAAACCCCTGCTGGACCACAGAGACCAAGATAAACTGTATTAGAAGGGTACAAGGAGAGGTTTCACTTTGAAGGGTATAAGGAGAGGTTTCACTTTGAATGCATTGTCCCTCCCCAGGCCAGCACAGCATAGCACCACACTGAGAGAGGTGCTCTGTACTTACAGTTTCTCCAGTGGTTAAAAAAGTTCCCAGAGAACACAAGGACTTCCAGTCATGATGGCAGCACAGGTAAACACAGCTCACCTCCTTACACAACCCCATCAGAATTACAACTAAACTAAACTATAAAACAATCAGCAATCAGCACCATCAGAAATCAAGTTGAATGGAAGTCTGACAACCATGAAATTAAAGAAACCACATCCATTGGTAGGACGAGTGGAGATGTGGAATGGGCTGGTTCCCACATCCACGTGTGGTGGATAAAAATTTGTGAGGGCTATCTCAGGAGTAAGGTGTCCCAGCCCCACACCAGGCTCCCCAGCCCAGGGTTCCAGTGTCAGAAAGATAAGTCCCTATAACCTCTGGCTGCAAACACCAGTGGGACTGAGTTGTTTGGAGAAAATTCTGGAGTCCCAAGCAGTTCTGCTCAAAGAACTCACACAGGAACTTGTTCACTCACTCCCTCTGAGCTCCAGCACTGGGGTAGCAAGGAACTTTAAGGCACCAGTGGCATACAGGGAAGAAATGAAGTGTCTGGCATCAAGGCGGGAGCTGGGGGACAGCTTTCTCCCAGACAGAAAGGCAGACAGAGCATTGTCCCTTTTCTCAGCCCACCCCCACAAAGCCACAGAGTGCCAAGCAGGTGGCATATCTGACACTACATCAACCTGGCTAACACTGTTTGCTCCACCCGGGATATCCCCAGAGGCTCCTTCCCACCCAACTTATGGGCCCAATTGATCCTCCACAGAGGACAGAGGTTGGTGGTCAGCAGTCACAACTAGTCCTTGTTGCTGACTGGCCTGGGTAAATCCCTCACATTGACCTGCCTACAGTAATCAAGGCTCAACTATGAGAGGAGGGTGTACGTAGCCCACATGAAGGGCTCACCTCAAATACCCAGCTTGGGTGATAGAGGAGGCTGTGTTACTGGACCTTAGAGGACACCTACTACATTAGGCCATACTACCAAAACAGGGTGTCATAGCAGCTCTACCTAATACATAGAAACAAACACAGGGAGAATGACAAAATGAGGAGACAAAGAAACATGGCACAAATGACAAAACAGGTCAAAACTCCAGAAAAAGAACTAAACAAAATGGAGATCAGCAATCAATCAGAAGCAGAGTTCAAAACACTGGTTATGAGGATGCTCAAGGAACTTATTTAGGACCTCAACAGCATAAAAAAGATCCAGTCAGAAACAAAGGATACATTAATTGAAATAAAGATCAATTTACAGGGAAACGACAGTAGAGTAGATACAGCAGAGAATCAAATCAATGATTTGAAACATAAGGAAGAAAAAAAGAACAATTAAAAACAAAAAGAAGAAGAAAGAATCCCCCCCCCCAAAAAATGAGGATAGTGTAAAGGGCCTCTGGGACAATGTCAAGCATTCCAACATTCGTATCATAGGGGTGCCAGAAGGAGGAGAGAAAGAGTAAGAAATTGGAAATTTATTTTAAAAAATAATTTTAAAATCTTCCCTAATTTGGGGAAGGAAATAAACATGTACGTACAGGAAACATAGAGACCCAAACAAGATGGATGCAAAGATGCCCATTCCAAGACACATCATAATTAAAATGCCAAAGGTTAAAAATGAAGAGAGAATCTTAAAAGCAGCAAGAGAAAGGCCGTTAGTTACCTACAGGGGAGTTTCCATAAGATTGTCAGATGACTTCTCAAAAGAAACTTTGCAAGCTAGAAGTGATTGGCAAGAAATATTCAAAATCATTAAAAGCAGGGACCCACAGCCAATATTACTCTACCCAGCAAAGATGTCATTTAGAACCAAAGGGCAGATAAACAGCTTCCCAGACAAAGAAAAACTAAAGGAGTTCATCATCACCAAACCATTACTATATGAAATGTTAAAGGGACTTATTTAAGGAAAAGAAGATCAAAATTAGGAACAACAAAATGTCAATAAATACATATCTAACAATTAGATCTAAAAAACAAACTAAGCAAACAAGAAGAGCAGAGACAGAATCATAGGTGAAAAGTTGAGGGGATTAATAAATACAAATACGTATTTACGGAATAGCCAGGAAATGTAAAGTTCAGTATAGGAAATGGAGTAGCCAAAGAACTTATACACATGACCCATGGATATGAACAATGGTGTGGGGATTACCTGAGGGAGTGGGGTGTGCTGGGTGGAGGGGGGAAAAGGAGAAAAATCAGGACAATTGTAACAGCATAATCAATAAAATATAATTCAAAAATTAAAAAGGATACATATGATATAGCAAAAAAAATTAAGGTCCCAAGGTAAACATCTAGTTTTCCAAGCTTTGTGGGACACTTTCCAAGAAGCCCACCCAGTTCTCACCCCATGGGGATCACTGAGGGAATCTGCCTGGCCCAACCACTGGAGATCAAATAGAAATGGAGAAGTGCTCAGATCTGATACTGGAGGAATACAAAGGATCATAAGACACTACTATAAACAAGTATATTCGAACCAACTGGACAACCTAGAAGGAATTATTTTTTAATTCTGTAAACATACAACCTACCAAGACTAAGTAATGAGGAAACAGAACATCTGAACAGGTCCATAATAAGTAAGGAGCTACTGTCAATAATCAAAAAACTTCCAACAAAGAAAAGCCTAGGGCCAGAACATTTCGCTGGTGAATTCTACTGGATGAATGCCAATCTTTCTCGAATGCTTCCAAAAATAAGAAAAGAGAGGACTCCTAAATTCATTTTATGAGGTCAGCATTATCCTGAAAGCAAAGACAGATAGGTACTTTACATAAGAAAACCCCAAGACCACCAAAAACCTATTAGAACTAATAAACTAATTCAGTAAAGTTGCAGGATACAAAATCACTTCCTCTCAATGACCTCCTCCAGCAATAAGTTTTGATAACAGAGAAAGATGCCAATATACTACAGAAGGTACTTGAATAAGGTTGTATCATTCATCACCATTTTGTTATAATGCTGATGAGGGAAAAAATTGATTCTAAGCTGGGGCCACTGTCTGTGGAGTTGGCATCATCTCCCCATATCTGCATAGGTTTTCTCCAGGTACTCCAGTTTCCTCCACATCCCAAAGATGTGCATGTTAGGAGAACTAGTGTGTCTAAACTCTCCCAGCATGAGCGAGTATGGGTGTGGGTATGAGTAAGCCCTACGATGGAAGGGCACCCGAACCAGGGTTGCATTCTGAGCTGCTGGGATAGGCTCCAGCCATCCACAACCCTGAACTAGAATAAGTGGGTTAGAAATTGTTACTTTTTTTTACTAATCTTTCTTAAATCTATGTATTGTTAACATATACTTTCATATTTAATATTAAAATTGGTTGGGTCTTTATTTAGAATGTTGGTGATGCTTTTGTGACCAGAAATATGCTGTAGAAACTTAACTCTATATCAATTAGCCTATGGTAAAGTTGTTTTAGTATAAATCATTGTTTCACTTAAAGTTGCAGTTTCAAGAACTTTTCAACAATGTTAAGTGACGGCTTACTGTTCTGGTAAATGACTATCATCTCAGGCTAAAAAACTGTAGGTATAATATGATGTCAGTATGTTTACTTGAAAAATAAATATACACATATAAATTCATATAATCTAGTAACTACTGATGAATATTTTTGTCATTGTAGCTGCACCATCAGAAGATACTCCTATGCAAAACTTTAAACCACATTTTGACAATGTAATTATCCATAGTTTTATACATTTTAAAATTCATTATGTTTGATGGCAACTAAGTGAAAAAATATGCTAATTCTTCCTTAAAATCATCATAATGTGCAAATTGCACATATACTTGATGAATGCACATGTTACTAAATTCTGCATGTAAATGGTATCTAAGTTTTGATGGTTGCACTGCTTCTCTAGCTAGTATACCTCCACCAATTATACATGTATATTAGAACCTGCAAAATAAAATTCACAAGGTCTGGAATCCAATCAAAGATTACCATACCTACAAAAAAAAAAAAAAAAAAACACAAAAAACCAGGAAACTATGTCTATAGTGAGGAGAAAATTCTATCAGAACTGACACAAATGTTGGCTTTAGTAGACAAGACATTAAAAGAGTTATAACTGTGATCCATAAATTCAAAATTGTAGGTAGAGACACAGAAAATATTTAAAAGACCCAAACTGAATTTCTAAAGATTATAACTACAATGAATAAAATGAAAATACATTGATGTTATTAACGGGAGAAAAAAATTGCAGAATAAAAGATTATTGAACTTGAAAATATATCAGTATATTTTAAGAATATTAAGGATATTTTAATAACATAGCACCAGTGAGCTATGGGACAAATTCAAATGGCTTAATATATGGTATGTTCATTCAGCAGCCCTGAAAAGAGGGAAAATAAAAAGAAGACAGAAAGTATTTGAAAAATTATAGCTGAAATTTTTCCGAGTTTGGTAAAAACTACCAACCTACAGATCCAAGAAACTCAATGAACTCCAAGTAAAAGAAATGAGAACAAAATTCCACCAAGGCACCTCATACTCAAATTGCAAAATTAAAATAATAATTAGTGAAAAAGATAAATTTTTAAAATACCCAGTAAAAAAACACACTATATTTTAAAAAGAGAGAGAGAGAAATTCCAAAGGTACCCTCAGAAACTCTTGAGGGTGATGGATACAGTCATTATCTTGATTCTGGCTATTGTTTTACATTGTTTTTATATACACATATATCTGAGTGTGAGTACGTGTTTATGTAGGTATATCAAACACTATAAAATTGTACACTTGAAATATATTCAGTTAATTGTATACCTCATTAAAGCTGTTTTTAAAAGAGCAGGTCAAAGACAAAAGCATAGGTTTTCGTCTTGGTTTCAAATCTCAAGATTATTTTTTGTTTTGCTTTGTTTTGCCTTTGTTTATAAGAAGCTCTTCTCTGTAGCACGGTATAATAAGAAGAGTACTAGCTTAAAAGCTGGAACCAAATTTTTATTTTAACACTAAATATCTGTGTGAACTTAACATATTATTCAAACCTTGGACTCTATCTTTTCATTTAAAAAAAAAAAAAAAGAGGAGATTGAACTGGATAATCCCTTAAATTTCTTCAGCAGCTATGATTTCCTGTGAATCAGATTAGAAGTATCACAGAACGACTTCTCCCCTCAAAACTGACTCCAGAGCAGAAGTAGGACTTGCATCTGGGCACAATTAAATCACTCACCATTCAAATAGATTGAAGCAATGAAAGCAGAAAAACTCTCTGGCACTCCATAAATTTCCATCTGCTGTACATTCAAAGATTATCAGGCAAGGGAAAGTACTGACCTGTATATTGTACATCAACTCTGGAAAGTCACTGAGGCAACAGTAATAAAGCAGGCAGCTCCACCTGTCATCCTGGGTAAGACACAGATACCTTCCCATAGGGCTGGCACAGTGAGGTCCACTTTGAATCACAGATTAGGACTTTGGACTAAACGGTCTGCGAAGGCCTTCCTATTTGCTCCAGCATTCTGTGATTTGCATTTTTATTGTCGAATGAGAATTAAAATGGAAACAGATGAACATTTTCACACCCAGTCCCAGTTTCATGTGAAATGTTTCTGCACGAAAATGTTTCATTGCTTTGCGGAAGTCACAAAGATGATCCAATGCCTCTTTCCTTTCCAAATGTGTATAACTATTAATTATGCTTGTACAATATAGAAAACATGATGTTTTGGGATAATTTGGAAAGGAATATGAGTAATATTCTCTAAAACAACTATCACTGGTATCTAAGTCAGTGGGGTGTTTGCTGAATCTTGCTATGTTCACTGCCCATTTTGGCTTTGGCCCCTAAGAATATTTGTATCTTCTTAAAGTGTACTTAAACAAACAAACAAAAAAGCTGGATTACTTATTTCTACAGTGGTTACTTACATTTATTGGTGGGTGCAGCAGATACTTCCAATACCCATTCCTGTCTGCCATACTTCTTCCACCTGCCTGCCTTTATTCAAGTCTGAATACATTTCCAGCCTATTCTTGAAACTAGGCGTGAACAGATGACAATTCTAGCCTTTGGGTCATAAACAGAAGTCATTCAGCAGCCCCTGAGAACTTTTGCTCATTCTGATGAGGTTTATACATCCCCCATGACCTATTCCAACCCACCCCACATCACCTTCTCTCTTCTCTGAACACAGGTGTTCCATCTGGACCTGCAGCAGCTATAGTGCCACCATGCAATTACAAGTCAGCATGCCAAGGACAGTAGTGGAAACAATAGAAAAGGCTTAGGTCCCTAATGACATAGTTGAGTCAGAAAGATAAACAAATAAACACCTATTTGTTTAAGTTTCTGTTATCCAAGCTGCCTAGTAGTTGCAACAGAACATATTCCTTATTGATACAGCAGGTTTGGGAGAAAAGATTGCCTTTTAGTTTGAGAATAAACATGTTACTTGCCAAAACAAATCAAGTTGATTCTTGATTTTTTTTAATATTCAGAAGACCACCATTATTTAAGAGGGCTATTATATATAGTCTTGGTTTCCACCAACATTCCGAAGTGGAAATATTCGCATATCACCATCATCTCAGATAAATAGTATATTATATATTATGTGTATGTGTGTGTGTGTATAATGATCCAGTTTCTATCACAGTCATAACCTATTTCCTATTACCAAAAACCATAGTTATGTATTTAGCGTATGTTTTCTGCCTCAAAAGTCAGTCATTTCATTCATTCATATAATAAATAGTTAAAAGACCCACTATGTGCTAGATACTATCATTTCGCATTTTCTCAACTGATAAGTGCAGGATCTTGTCAATCCCTGTCATCCAATGTGCTTCAAACTCTAAGGATCTACATTTTATATACATGGGAGAGAGTAAAAAAGTTATGACTTGTTATGTTATGTATAGCTATACTGAAAGTCAAGATCAGGAATCAGCAAACTTGTTCTATGAAGGGCCAGATAGTAAATATTTCAGGCTTTATGGGCCATAGGGTCTCTGTTGAACTACTCAGCTCTGTCACTGAAGCACAAAAACAGCCACAGACAACATGAAAATGAATTAATGTGACCATGTTGCAATAAAACTTTCTTTATAGACACTGAAATGTGCATTTCACATAAGTTTTAGATGTCACAAAGTTCTCTTCTTCCCAGTTTGGCTCTTGGGCCCAACAAAAGTGCAGCAAGTCAGCACAAACCATTACTAAATGAAGGCTGTTGTTTCGCCCTGTGTGCTTCCGTCACCTGATTATGTCTTACAGAATAAACTAATGGGAACGTTCAAACCTCACTGTTTCACATGTAGTTCTAGCAAAATTTTCAACAGAATCTCTAATGCGTGATTTACAGATAAGTGATTCTAAATTTCTTAATTCCTGCTTACATTTATTTGCGGGAAATCAGCTTTGCATAGCCAAGGCAGCATTACCGTGAATGAATTATGATCTGAAATCACATTTCCACTGACAACTGATAAATCCCCATGGAAGCTACATGCCAAGCACAGAGGAGTACCCCGTTCACCTCTGTGCTTATCCCTATTATCTTCCCCAGGATCACCCCATCATGGCTGTTTTTCTCATGTCATATAGCACCCTAGTAGGGTAAGAAAGAAAGGCATTCTTTGGTTGGCTTGTAACTGTCTTCCTTGAGTTTAGTCTGGCCACTAGAGATTTGCATATTGTCCTGTTTTATATAGAAGTTAATGAGACAATAATAATTATTATAGTATTAACAGAAAAAAAGTGCTTTAGCATTCTTGGTGAAAAGGACATTATTATAGAGTATAAAAAACAATGGTTCTTGTCATTCTAAGACTCAAAAACATAACTTTACCCAAAGAATGACTTGGGTATTTTTTACTGTTGTTTTAATTTCTTCTCCTATGCACATTTAGCATCAATAAATCAAATAAACTGTCCTTTTATGATCAAATATTTTCTAATTCCCTCATTTTTGCTAGCTGGGAACAGAAATCAGTGCATTGTGGAAGCATCAGGAAGCTGCAGCCCACCCACCTTTGTCCCATTCATTTGACTTATTACCCATTCTGTGGCTGCAGCTCCTCTTCCAGGACTGGAGCTCTGCCCACATTTCCATTATTTTTGGCTAGAGTCCTATTAAATGAAGGTGACTTTGATTTCCAGGCCCAATAAAAGTACTTGAAGATGGCTAGGCAGTATGAAGAGTGAATGATTTACTGAGAGCATCTACTACTAGTAAGGCACTATATAAGCTCTTCAAATAGTTAACACATTACCTCGGATTATTAAACTCTCAACAATGAGGTGCTATTACCATCACCTGATAGATAAGGTAAGAGCTTGTACTTGTTCCATTGCATCACACTGCATCCTGGATTGTAGTTCTTTCCAGCCTCTTCCCCTAGAATCTGAATTTATCTCCACTTTCTCAATATGGGTATGGGGAGAGTTCCCAAACCAATGATCAATCACCCTACACTGATTTGGATTACCTGGAGCTGTCCCCACCTTTACTTATCAGAAAAAAATTGAGACTGTCGAGTTCTTGCTCCAGGCTGCGCCTCTATCACTAAACAAGTTTTCTCCAACCTGTCCTGTGCCTGATGAAAAGATCCCACTCTCTCCCTGACAGCCAATTTCCAGATACCTCATAAACCCAAACAAGTCTATTCAAGTCATGTTATTTCACTGCAAATCTTTGAATGCTTAATCCTACCAATAAATAGGGAGGACACTGGCCCACCTTAAATAATACTTCAATAATAAACTGTATGCTATAAACTTATGCAATTAAATTTGAAATTTTCTATGAAATAAATATTCCAATTAAATTTTTTTTTCAATAACCATTTTTCAGGTGCTAGGTCCTAGAAGGTATAATAGTATGCACAAAAGATACATGGAGCTTTTTATGTATTTAAATGATTAGACCTAGTTTCAACTCCAAAAGTTTAAATAAATTGGCTAGTGGATTTATATCTATCAGAAGACAGTCTTGTTTTATGTTGCATAATAAAGGCATATACAGCTGGAACTCATTCTGGGCCTATGATAAAACTGAAATAGTTGAAGTTGTCTTTGTTGTCTCTTCACCCTTTTTGTTGTGCCTTTCCCTAGATACCATGCTACTGTCCCATGTCTTTCAGACCTGCCCACAGAGAGTCCCCTCAATTTAGCCAGATCCTTCTCTTTCCCTTTTTTTTGTCTCTTTCAAAATTACCTGTCCGAGGCCTCATTTTCTCAGTCATATGCTCCATTTTTAACCAAAGAAATAAATCCATGATATATTCTGATTATAAGTACCTTAGTTTATTTCCTCCTCAAAGGTAACAAATTATCAGTTTGGGTCTCAAGATTCTAAGCTACAGGTCACTGGTCAGTGCAAGGAGCATCAAGGTAAAGGATTTCAGATGCCCACAGAGGCACAAAATACTGGACAGCTTGGCAGATACCCAAAAGATATGGCAGGTACAGATGGCAGCAGTCCGGTACCCAGGGATTCAGATGGCAGGTAATTGACAGAAGAAAATAATTAGGCAGGTGGCTAACAGCACAAGATCAGCCATCTAAAGTTGGGTCAGGCACAGAATCAGAAAAACCAATAATATTAAATCTGAGAAATAAGAAATGTATAGAAACTAAATAATTCTATCTAAAGAGCCTGTATTACTCAACTAGTTCCCTCCCCAGCTTTGGCAATAGCTTTTTCCAGGTGTAGTTAACCATAAAAATATGAGAGTAAAAGGGATGTGATATGTGCAGATGAGGAGAAATCAGACTGCCTAAGCTAAGGTTAGTAAGACCATTGACAAAGGCTCATGAACAAATCTTGAACACTTCCCTCCTTCCAGAGTGGGTAGAATTGCAATGATTGAATCCATTCTAAATGCAATGCTTACATACATTCTATAGCAAGGGGGAAAAAGCTCGGAAATTAATTCCACCAGGGAGCATATGGTTGAACAAGGAATTGAGAAGGAATGGTTAAGAGAGGTTTCACAGGGAGATAATATTTGAGCTTGATTATAGAGCATAAGTAGAATATTGACATACAGGAAGAAGGGAAGGCAAGGTTTGAAAATATACCTTGTACTTGAGGAATTATAGGTTGTCTAGTGTGATTAGCACATAGGCAACATGGTAGGAAAGAGCAAAAATAAGCTAAACTATACACACATATGTACATTAATATATACACACATGGTGTATGTACTCGTGTGCATGTATAAACATACACTTCTATGCATAAATATATATTTTGTTGTTGTTAAACTGTAATCAGATTGTGATGGTCTTTGACTATAATCTTAGGGAACTGAACTTGAACTTAGGGGAATCCATTCAAAATTTTTAATCTAGCAAAGAGGCATAATTAGTTCTCTAAAATCAGTGATAAGGATGCAAAGGATGAATTGGAAGGAGAAAACCACAGCATAGAGACCAAAGCCATCCAAGGTTAGTTATGACGATCTGTGCAAGAGATGAGGAGGGGCTAAAGCATGGCAGTGGTCATGAAGATGGAAAGAACAAGGCAGCTTTGGTAGTCTTTGATGGATAGAATCAACACAACTTAATAACCTATTTTATATACAGGAAGAGAAATATTGAGGTTCCTGACTTATGCAACTTACAAAGTAGGAGTGCCATTAAAGAAGATAAAAAAATAAGAGATTTGGGGGACAGGACTATGAATTGGATTTAAATTTGAAAAATAGGCCTGGAATAGTAGAGTGCTACAGAATCAAGAATCCAGTATATTATAACATTTGCACACTTGGGAATGCACAAAATTACCCAGAAAATGTCTAGGAGAAGGAAAGGAGGAAGAGACAACCTGGAGAACACTAAATACATGAAAAAATCTGTCATGACTACAAAAGTAATTATATAGATATTTCAAACAAATGGCTATTACCCAATACAGCGATTCTTATATTTGAAATAGGCGAGGGAGAGGAAGACCAATCTCGCTTAAGGGAGAAGTACTAAAAATTAGGAAAACTTTTCTGTACTCAAAGATACCCACAATGAGAGCCAGCTACTCTATTTAAGGCTTCTTGAAGAATGGGAAAATGGAGTACTTTCTGGTCTTTGACTCTGTGGCCCTATACCACTTTCCTATCAAAAGCACTTGCTTACCTTCTACCTTATTGACAGAATCCTGGCCTTTTCATGGGCAGAGGCTGGTCTGGCAACGGCACAGGCACCATCTAAAATGCATCTAACTAGTGGGATTATCACACTGTAAGGTATAAAAATATCAAATCACTATATTGTACACCTGAAACTAACATATCAATGTAAGGTTGTATACCAACTACACTTAAGTTAAAAATAAATTTAAATACATAAATATAAAATGCATTTTTAAGTTCATGACAACTAAGTCTACCTTCCAATGATATAACACAGCAAACCTGGTTGACAACTTTCTGGAAACACACTAGTCCTGTTGTGGCCAAAATACCCCATGAAAATTGTCTTTATATTCATCCTATTTCCTAGTAACAAACAATTTAGATTTAACTTTTCAAGTTATTCAGCAACATATATTAAATGACCTCTATTACACTGGTCTGAAGCAAATATCCATAGTAAGTAGTAACCTGATTGTGGTAATCATTTGACAAAGCATACAAATATCAAATCATCACATTGTACACTTTAAATCTATTCAATTTTGTCCATTATAACTCAATAAATCTGAGAAAAGAAAAAGAACCAAACATCTAGTTTATTACTAAAAACCTCATTATTCTCAACAGTAAAACTGGGATTACAAATGTACCCTACAGAGTTGTTGTGAGGGTCAAGCATCTGTGAAAGTATTGTATAAACTTTCAATCACTATATAATTGTTCATTGTTCTTAGTAGTATCAGACCCTAAAGTTTTATGTATAGCTAATGACATAGAGGATTAAATGACAGTGATTTTCAATTTATTTTTACTATAGTTCTTAAAAAATAATAAATGATTAAGACATTAACCCAAAGAAATGTGACATTTTAACAGAAAATAATCTATTCCGATGAGTTATCTGAAAAATATTTATAATTGTACACATTCAGTTCAGCACCTACACAAATACTAACAAAAACTCCAGCCCTTTCATTGTGAATAACGGAATATAGTAAACTGGGCTACCAATGAGAATCTAAATAGATGTGTTTCGTCTAATGAATAACAGTTGTGTGAATGGTAAACTATTGAACATCAGGGAATTAAAAGGACATTAATTTCATTGTTATATCCTTTGAGTGATATTTCATGGGCATCATTTTAGAAGAAAATTCTTTCCAAAATAATTAATCAAAGCTAGATACAATGCAGAAAAGGCACTGTTGTCCCAGAAAGTAGGTTTAACGAAGAATCAGTTCATGCTGAGGGACTACATTCTAGTTTCCACATTTCTCTGAAATATTTTGAATGTATGCTCAAAAAAAACCTGGGGTGAAGAAAAGCTATGACTGAACGATTGAACATTTCAGCAGCAAAACCCTGCTGATGATGTGATGAGATTAGTTAGTCCAAACAAAAAACTATGGAAAGTAACAAAAAGTGTATAGACAGGATAAGCAAAGTAAATTCAGGCTTCCACATTTCACAAGAACATACTTGTTGGTAAGGGGTAAAAATATGTCAACAATGAAGCCTACTCTCTGTGTACCCCAAGCATTTGAGGGCATCAGGGAATGCAATTTTCTGAAAGAAAATTTCTGTTCATGAAATAAGAATTATCTGTAGATGGTGGCTTTTGTCTGAAAAGACGAGAAAGCAGAGAGAGAGAGACAAGAATCATTTTTACTCTAGAAGAAAGCTGCAGGTCTGCACAATAGTGATCTACCTGGGAGTGCAGATCCAATTCGACTGTTCACAGTGCTTAATGACCCCAGGAATTTTCAGCCATTTCCTTTTACAAAGGCCCTCGTATCACAGCATATGCTAAAAGGGGGCCCAAAATAAGAATCAATCCAGCTGTCTTTTTATGTGATCACATGGTAATTTTTAAAGCCCAGATATTTTCCTTGATTGGGTGTTATGGCAATTAAGCTCATTTTTCAGTAGATAAAAATGCATGACTATGCATCTTTTAAGTGTTTACCCCTAAAAACTTAAAAGGGAAACAGAAAGCCCTATTTCTCAAGAACAGCAGGCTTGGCTTGCCTGGACTATAGATCAAATTAAGTGGGGCCATGAGGCAAACGAGCCTAGATTTAGGACAACAAATTCTGTCGATGGATTTGACTCCATTAAACTTGGGGACAAACTATACTAAAATAATGGAATTTTGTTCCATGTGAGAACAAAATTACGGAGCTCAAAAAAAAAAAAAAAGGTTCCTTGCCATTACAATCAACTACGAATGAATTCTGCAGGGGAAATACACTCAAATGAATAACTGTTTTTCTTTCATTAAAATGATTTAATAGTTCTACAAATGTCATGGCATTACCATTTTATACAAAGCTATAAAACAGTAGCGAGTAAAAAAAGATCTACCGCCTTTAAAGTCAGCATTTTTGAACTATGTTTATGACACTACATGGTCACTTTGTGATATGAAATCTAACATCACTAAGACAAATACTATTTGCTGGCCAGTTTTATTTTGGACAGGAGGCCATTAAAGGAACGAGGCTGCTGAATTCATCTTTCATATTTGGATGGGTTTCAACAATGCATGTACACCAGCTAACACATCCTAAAATTTCTCTGAGGAGAAGCTTTTTGGAGTACATATATCCTTAAGAAACTATTGAATTACATATTTTTGCAATGTTTAAACTGCCCCTTGCAGGGATATCTATATAAATTTCTAAATATAATATATAAATCCCTATGTAAATATCTAAAAACACTTCCAGACAAGTAATAGATATGTCATGGCAAAACCTTAACAAATGACTTCCAGAGAGACAAAAGGTGCACATGTAGGTGTTGACTCTGTTGACAGTCTATCCTCACTCCATTGGATCTCTAAATAACTAGGACATTTCCATCCTCAAAAAAGTATGTAGGTGATGTTCACATTTTCCATTTGTTGTTGTTTCCAATACTACTCTTTAAACAAAAATTTTATTAGAATTAGCAACACACTTAGGCGAGATAATAGCCCACAAGGTTCCACAAGGTTTAAATTATAAACTGGACACTGACCAATTGTTCCAACTTTAATGGTAACAAGTGCCCAGTGATATAGTTAGCACTCAGATTAAAAATAAAGGTTTAGATTGTCATAATTCTGAATAAAAATTGATAAAATTTAAATAGCTAATACACTAACCATGGTCCTTCAGGAGTTGATGCCACATAAGAGATTGGTTAGCAAAAACAAATGGAGAACAAGTCTCTTTTCCGTGTTATTGGCCTTATTTGCATATTAACCAGACTGATTTTTTGCTCATATGTTCAATAACATGTGTTACAAAGGAGGCAGAATGCTGTAGTGGGAGAACATTGAATCTGGAATAAGTACTGGATTAAAATTCTGGCTTTACCTTGGGAAATTACATGGCTTGTCACTAAAACTAGAAGACTGGAGTAGAAGATGTCTAAGATAATGGACTAGATGATGTGGGCAAGGAGAACACCCTGTTCTGTGACAGACTTCTAGTGGCTTGCCCAACAATGGTCAAGAGCAGTTGGAGGGTATAGGAAAGCTCTGTGTGGCCCCTTAATATCCATCTAATTGAATTGATGTGAAAGTTTTGTCACAAAGGATTGTAAGAGTGCTTTTCTGGCCACTGTATGATCTCACTCCAATAATAAGCTAATTTAATTTATGATCTTCAATTTCCAAATGATGTTAGTCTTATCATTTCTAAAATTCTATATTCTAATTATAATTAACACTCACGAATATCTGTTCCATTATTAAAATCTCAATTTTAAGGGCAGGCAAACTGAAGCAGGAAATGAAGATTTAGTAGTCAGTGTCAGAACCTAGAGTATTCATGAGACTGTCCTGACTCTGGGTTCTAAATCTGTGGGGCCTTTGATTATTACTACATGTTTTAATTGGAAGTTCCACCATATTGAACATTTCCCACTGTTAATGAATACATTTAATCTTGCTGCCTACATCAAAAATGCAAGCATTAAGTAAACATGTAGTAAATGTCTGAATGTCTATCGCAGACTCTGGGATTTTTAGAATTCAGAAGGTACTAGATAACATAATCCCCGACCTCAGAATGTTTACAGTCTGATCAGAAAGGTGAATATAAAAATGAAAAATCAGCAAAGTGTGTGCAATAGTTCCAAAATACAGCTTGCAAGAATCACTTGAAAAGCTTGTTAACATGCAGATTTCCAGGCTCCACACCTAGACCCATGGCTTCTAAGACAATAGACCTGGGGTGGGTTTGGTAATTTGCCTTTTAAACAGCACCCACATAAGTGAGTCTAACTAACACACATGGTCAGGAGCCCACAGATTGAGACCCACCAGTGGACGGGAGCTCAAGCATGGGAGTCAAATAGTCTGGGTTTGACTCCCAGCCCCACCACTATCCAGCTGTGTGGCCTTGATTAAGTTACTGAAGTCCTCTGGGTTTTAACATTCTCATCTATAAAATGAAGATAATAATAGTGCCTGCATGTTAAGTGGTTATAACATTGGAACTCACTAAGCACTTAATAAAAGTTGTTCTTTGTGTTGTCATTAATATTCTTATAACACTAGAAACTGACCAAGTGCTAATTGATCTGGCACTGTTCCCAGAATTCAATGAATAAAAGGAGAGTTCTGGATATGGGTAGGGAAAGCTTTAAGGAGGCAGAAGTTGTACTAAACCCTAAAATCAATGAAAAGCTGCATTATTAGAGTAAATAAATTCCGTGTTTAAGAGACATACTGAGCAAATTATCAAGGTAGGTAAGAATGAGCTGCTTGAGAACCAGTAAGGGAGGCAGCCCCCGAAGTGGAGGGTTGGGATGGGGAGAAGTGGGGAATAAGTAGCCAAAAGACTGAAGGCTCAGAAAGCCTGAAGTTCTCCATCTTATTATTCAAAACACCTATTCTAAGAGGCAGCTACATTGAGATAGGTCCCCATATTAAGAACCAAAATATGAAAAGATCAATGTATAGTAACCTGTTTTTACAAAAATAATCTTTTATTTACAAAATAATTTATCACACAGAACCTTAATTCATCAGCCAATGGTCCTTGGCACCAATTCAACACCAACAGGAACCCCCAATTTGGAATCCTGTGAAGGAGGAAACGTTATTCAGTGTAAAACAGCTCAATGGTGACACAGCACAACTGTGAAAATGGTACGGCTGTGGAGGCAGCCCTGGGCAGCCCTGGGGCCAAGGCCTCTCTCCAGCTAGACAGCTCTGCTCGGCTCCACGCTGTGCTTTGCACTGCGCTGGTCTGCTAGTGCTCTGCACTGGCAAGACATCTGCAGCGTTTTAGTTCTGCCAGAGAAACACAATCTTCAGTCCTCAGTGGAAACAGAAAGTGTGCTGGTTGATACAGACAAAAGTCCCCATCTCTGGCCCCTGATTTGTCTGTCTTCATGCAAATGAGAACTCCAAATACTTGCAGTTTGGCTGGTCCAAAGGCATTGTCCTGATTGGTCAGAAGAGCTGCTCTGATGGGTGGTAAAGAAGCTGGTGGGGCTATAGTTGCGCAGCTCTGATTGGAAGGGGAAAGTCTCAGTCCTATTGGTTGAAGAGAATTCCAGGAACTGCTTTATAAGGCCTGGCTCAGAAGGAAGGGACACGATGCAGGCAGGCAGTTCAGTACAGGGTCAGGCAACTCAGGGCAGAGTTCTCCCTGAAGTGCAGTTTGCGTGAGAGGCCCCTGTATAGAAATGGTTGCTAGGCTCTTCTTTAATATTTGAGCCCAGTTTGTCACCAGGAGCACTTCTTAGTAGGTAACTTCTTTCTTAGGCTCCACAGCTCCCTCCGTTCTATCAGAGCCTTGTCAACAGACAGTGATGATGATCAATAAAGTTAGTTTGTCCTGTGTCGGTGCCAGAGTGGCTTCGCTACCTGCTCTGGTTTCATCTAGGCCCTTGGTGGGACTCCTGTGGCAGGGCAGTAGCCAATAGAGCAACTAGAGCCATTTGCTTATGAGAGGTCTCTCAGGCATCTGTCAAACTCAAAAAATTTATAGTCTCTTATAAAAGCAGCCAAAACAATTTGGGAAAGTTAAAGAACAACACTTAGTTCATAAGAGAAATTGGGGTCATTGACAAAAGGTATTTGGCATCATAACCATTATGAATTACAACCATGGAGGGGATACAGTAGCTTGATGGATCATTTCTATCCTTCATGCAACCATTACTCAAGTTTTTTGTAGGAGGCTTTAAACATTTGGTTATACAGAACATCAATAGCTTGACAATGAAATATATTGAACAAAACAGAATGAAAATTTGCAACCTAGACCTTAAAATAGCTAAGCACAATTGGGAGCCAAGTGAAAATGTCAGAAAATGTAAATCCTAACCAGCCATTGGCACTAGAAGCAAAACTGGGATGCCCCTTAATGAATCTGACAAAGTTAAGAAGTTTGGTTGTTTCTAATTCTACCTGGGAAGAAGTATTTGTCCAGGTACAGGAGGAGGTATTGGCTATGGCACAAACTCCTCCTTGGGTGGCGAGCCCATAATCAAGGGTGAGTCTGTTGTCAAGGACTGCTCATGCTCAGGAGTCTAAAGATGTTTGCTGGGCTCAAATGGCTCCGGCAGTTGAGCAAGCAATTCAGTTGATGGTTCTAGTTATTTCACATCATTGTATCTAATTGAGCAGTACCAAGGCTACCCTGTGAGAAAACAATTCTGAGAAAGCAATTATCCCCATCTTCCCAAAATACCTGCTGGCAAGTCACATCCCACAGAAAGGCCTCAGGAGTTATCTTCATAAACAGGGGGGCCCTCATAAGGGTAGGTAGTAATCTACTATTGATAAGCCCCCCTTTTTTCCCTGATGAGAGCTTGGAGGAATGGCTGCTAATCATTTTGAAGATAATAAAAGAAGACATCAAGTGACCCAAAAGGAACTGTCCAGTCAGCTTCTAACTATCAAATGCCCAAGGTTGATTTATGTATGGACAGAAAAAAAATAAAACCTGTGGGGGCACAAAGGGCGCCTGCAAGAGTTTGTTCATTTATACATTAACAGAAAAGGAGAACATTTTCCAACCAGAGCTCAGTCTGGTTGGACCATCCCTCTAGAAGTCCTTCCCAGTATTTCTGAACATTGTGGGGTGAACATTTAGGTTCTTGACAATGTGGGCTGTTTCCATTCACAATGACCTTACAAAGGGGAGTTCCACAGAAGTCAGGATTGAAACAGCTGCAACCAGATTTAAGGCATTCAAGATATAGGTACCAATGTGATAAGGGGTGGCTAGTAACTAATTCAAGTGTGGGAGATGTGTGGGAGGTGGTTGGGTCCCACCTGGAGAGAGTGTGGCCAATGCATGGGGTGGGTTTAGGCAGATACAGGGGAAAGGGAGAATCCCCGTTTGCAATTCACCCTGATACATTCAGAAGAGAAAGGTTTGGTGAAATCAACAGCAAAGTCAGGGATAGCTGAGAAACTGCTGACAGAAATATCAATGAGACCATCAGTCTTACCAGAGGTAGAAACAGGCAGTGGAAGGCAATCCAGCATCCAGACAGGTCTTCTGAGGATGCTAAGGGTTGAAAGCATTGTACAGTAATGCGTGTGCCTAAGGTTTCCCGTTGACAAGGGTTAAAACAGAAAAATCAGGAAGTACTGTATAGCCAAGGATTTATAAGAGGGAATAACTAGAACATATAATTAGCAACTATGAAATAAAACATAAGTTGACTTTACTGGCCCAGTCCTGGATCCTAGGAAAAGCATTTGTTTTGAATGCCATCGGCTTTCTGTCTGAGTGGTTTTCTGTCCTGAATAACTTTAATTTTGAGATCTCCTACAGGCTGGGGTATTCAATCAGGTAAATGAAATGCAAGTTTGGAAACCTTTTAAAATAAAAAACATAATACCTTTTTGAATTTGCAATTCAGGCATTTGTTAACAATACCCAGTATGGCCATTTCAGCAAGGCTGGAAAAAGTCCTTGTGCAGATGTCTTTTTTGATGAACCATGTATCCAGGCTATAGGCCATGATGTTCAAGTAGCTTGGTCTTCTGGGAGTGCACTGCAGGACGACTGCCCTACAAGCTTGCATTCATTTCAATAGCCTTTATACGTCCCTTGAAATAAGTTTGAAGGTCTTCTTAATAAGGCAGATTCATGTATTCCCTGATCTAGCCTCATAGGATGGAGCTTCTGGTAACAATTTTAGAAGCAAACAACTGATGTTTACCAAAAGAAATAGATCTTAAGTTAAGCAATACCAAGAGAAAGAATTTAGGCCAAGGCAGATTAAGATGCAGTAAGTTTTACCAATTGAATTTTACCAATCTTGTTAGTTGGTTCTATAAAACCAGAGGACTGGGGTTGATAAGCACAATGGAAATGCTACAATATCAGCCAAGTTTTGCATTGAATTTGTCTAGTAAAATAGGTTTCTTTTTCCCTATGGGACTCTGTGGAAATGTTCCAAGCAAGAAAAGTATTTTAGTAACTGCTGTGGCTGTATCCTTTCAACATGGGAATGCTTCTACTCGATGAGAATACATATGGAGCATCATTAATACATTTTTATCCTTGAGGGCATCTGGATTGAAAACCACTTTCCAAACATGAAACAGGCCTAATTACTTCCATTTTTCCCCTTTTACAAAGAGAAATTCCCTTATTTTAGTTATGCATTTAATCATTCACTTAAAAAACTTCACAAGTTACTACAGAAAGTTAAATGGTTAGAAGTAAAATTTAGCTTTTTAAATATTAAGAGGAATTGGTTTAAATATTAAGGTTTGGTTTACCTAAGCAAGCAAAGACCTGATGATGCAGAGCACATCTTTACTTTTCCTTTGTAATTTCCTATTAAGAGTACACCAATAGTATAGAAAAAAAAAAAACTTCTGTCCATTTAACAGAGAGAGAAACCCAAATTCCTATTTAGTATCAGCATACTTTAAATTAAACAAATCCATTCCAACCTTAGTTGACCGTACATAAGACTTCTTTTTCAAGATTCGTTTTTCCACAGACTTTCTGCAACATTCACAAACATTTCATCATTTTTTTTCTTATTGCTTATTCCAGAACAATCTTTTCCTTTAGAAAAAAAATTACTTTCTTTTTCTTCAGTAAAAATGTATTTCCATCTCTCATACCTTCTTTTACCTTATTTTCTATATATAATCATTTTCAATCACCATAACATCCTAACCAGGCTTTATCACAAGTGTCTGGATTTCAATACGAGGCATCTTGTGCCCTTGACACATTAAGTTCTCCACCTTATACCCTGGTTTCCCATTTAGTCTGTTAGCTTCAAAGCTAGAGAGCAATGGACAACTGCATGTCCTTAATTAAACCAACATCCTTAAGCTAGTTTTTATTTACTAAACATGAATCCTAGTCACATGCACTTGAAAGGCAATTGCATTTAAATTTCTGTTATTTCTCCAATTTGTATGAGTGCTCATTTCTTTTAAGCCAAATGAATAGAGCCCTTTTACAATCTAAATTTGAATTCACAAATCAGTTTGGCAGTATCATCTAATGATATCATCTCTATCGTCATCGTCGTCGGCAGCCGTCCGTCTCGAGAGACGATGGTGTAGCTTCTTAAGAGTCTATCTGCACCGCCGAGAATGGTTGTGCAGTCCGACTCGGGAGTGCCACGGTATCTGTCTCCTCCCGTGTTGAATCGACATCTTGCGATGACGCTGGAGTGTCCTCTCCAGTGAAGCTGAAGCTACAGAGCCTGGGCAGGGTGATATGGAGGGTCTGCTGTTGCCCATGCAGCAGACCCCCCCTCTCTTCGCAGCTGAAGGGTCCAAGGGAAAGACAGAGTCAATACAGCTTGGCTTCAGGTGCGCCGCAGGAGTTGCCGGTGTTGACTACAACGTCAAACCGCCTTAGGGACTCCGGCTCCGGATTTTCTGTCGGGGTTTACTCCCTTAGCCTTTCCCCTGAAGAGGTATACCGCAAGGCAGCGGAGGTTTTTTGGAGTCAGAGTTTTCCTTCTCTGATGTGCCCTGACTGGAAGATCGAACCAGCGACACTTAGCTCTCAGGCTGATGCTCAATCCACTGAGCCAAACCAGCCAGAGAATATAGTCAGTAATATTATGATAAATATGTATGGGGCCAGGTGGGTACTTGAAGCAGCACAGGGGGCGGGGGGGCACTCTATAAAGTATATGATTTTCTAACCATGTTGCTACACATTTGAAAGTTAATAAATAATACTGAATGTAAATTTTATTTGAAAATTTTTTTAATTTAAAAAATTGTCCCTCCAAAGAGATAACAATATGTGGTGATTTGCATGGAAAACTAGAAGATATCTTTTTTTACCTTCTATAAGAATAGTCTCCTCTAAGGGGAAAAAAAAACATTTGTTTTTAATGATGATTTTGTAGACTGAAGAAAAAATTTCAGAGATCCTAATAATCCTGTTTGTGAGTTTCCTTGTCTATCCTGGTGACCTGCACTTGAACAGAGAGAACCACGAAGATTTTCTATCCTCACTTGAGAACATCTTTTCATTGCTTTTTTAGAGAGGGAAGGAGAGAGAAATAGACAGAGAAACACCGATGTGAGAAACATCGACCGGTTGCCTCCCATAGCTGCATGGACTGGGGATCACACCTGCAACCTTTTGGTTATGGGATGACACTCCAAAAAACTGAGTCACACCAGCCAGGGCCCATGAAGATTTTTTGATAAACATGAGGTATGGCTTCACAAAAGAAGTCTTGCATAAATATAAGCTACATGGGGAAAAAATCTTACAAATCTTGAATATCAGAGTCCCAAGATTTGAATTTACTGTGCCGTTCAGAAAGAAACAAAACAAAATCTGCGCTGATGCCACCAATTCCAATAGATGGAGGCCATGTTACTGACTTGAAGAGCATAGAGCAGGTACGCCTCAGGGAATCCGAACAATTTAATTGGATCCCTTTCTGAACACTTAACAAAGCATGAGTGGGAATAGATTATCAATATTCTGTAGAGTGATCCCAGAGGCAAAAGAGGCTGTTATTCAAACACATGTGTCAAGGAGGGAGCTGCTATTTTGGACCAGATATTACCCCCAAGATCGTTAATAAATACCAGTTGAAGATGCTCATTAGATCTCATGAATGAAAGCCTGAAGCATATGAAATATGCCATGATGGGAAGGTCATTACTACATTTTCTGCTTCTAATTATGAAGAAAGCAGCAATCAAGGAGCTTACATCAGGCTGAGTTTTGGTATGACCCTTTGATTTTTCCTGTACTATGTAACTAAGGCAATGTGCTTAAGGCCTCTTATTAAAGAGTGAATACTATTAAAAGTAGTGCCATCAGGATATTAAAAGAAAGGATGATTTCATGAAAAACTGACCTTATTCATGCTTTCCAACTTCAAGACTGCAATAAATCAGGAAAACACTCTATGGGCCAATGGGCTTTTTCCATGTAGAATGTTTGGGGGCTGAACTTATCATGGAGATCCCTGAGTTCGCATGTGGTCACCACAGACAAAAATGTAGAATTGACTACACGTCCTGCTTCTGTCATGTCCACATTCATATATAGACACACAGACAGCATAATACAAAACCCAAAAGAAAAATTATGGATCCCAAAGTAAAGAGAAAGATCTTTAAAGGGGTAGATTTTCCTGGGGAAAGACTGAAAAATGGCTCTAGAGGTAAAGCCTGAGCATCAGGCTAACGCCATCTGGAGACAAAGATGGGGGAGAGGAAAAGAGGTAGCAGGGTAGGTAGGGTGGTAGACAGGGGTAGGAGACTGCAAACTGGGGGATTTCTGGAGTTGTGTTAGTAAAACTGGTATTTGAGTCACAAGCACAAGGATGAGAGAAAGTTTTCCAATGATCCCCCTTTTGCTCCAGTTTCACAAGCACCACTTCCTTTTAATTTATCAAGGAATTTACTTAATTTAGAATTATTTTTTTCCTAGAGAAGGTGATAGTAGCCTCTTGATTTTACTTAGGGATCTCAAGGCACCAGTTTTAAAAAAAACGTTTTCCATTGTTTCTGGAAAGTACAGGATTTTCTTTGTTGTAATTGAGCATGCATATAAACAAGCTTTGAAGTTGCAGAGGAACCCCATCTTGGTTAATAAAGCTTAAGATAAACTCATGTGATTTTTGTTCATAGGCCTAGCCAATTACAATTCTCTTCACCACAATGTTGGTACATGTAATCAGCCAAAGTCCTTGACAGTGGCTGATGAGTATGTAAAAAATAAGAGCATGGGTTACCCATTTTGCACTCCTCCTTACGGGGGCATCCTCACAAACCTTACTGACACGGCCTAGGCCCAACCTGGAGGACATCCTCCCTTAGGTGCCAAACGCAACTGAGGGATACCTCTTCTAGGCACCAAATATGAATCGTACGAAGGGGCCCCCTTGGTCCAAAAGTGAATTGAGGTCACTGGATGAGGGTCTTCTACCTAAACCAAATAAAGCTAAGGCTTCCAAGACCTCTCTCACAGCCACGGGAGGTCTTGGATCTCAGGAGAGCCTCAGGCACCACTAGGAATACAATTCAAGCACAAGAGGCCTGGGCAGGCACCATAGGAATTGGTCTGAGGACAGTGTCAGGAGATTGAGTTGTCATTCAGAGCTCTCCACTGGACACTAGGAAATGTCAACCAACGGTTATTGGCATCAGTTCAGCACCCACAGAAATCCCCAATTTGGGGGTGTAGTGAAGAAGAAAACTATTCAGTGCAAAACAGCTCAATTGTGATACAGCACAGCTTGGAGGTGCCCCAGGGACCAGGCCACTTCCAGCTACACAGCTCTGCTCTGCTCCACGCTGTCTGCTTTGCACTGTGCTCATCTGCTCTGCTCTGCATCCGCAAGACAGCTTCAGTGTTTCAGCCCAGCCAGGGAACCACAATCCTTGGCCTTCAGTGGAAAGGGAAAGTGTGCTCCCAAAGCCAGAGGGAAGCTGGTTTATATATGTAATGGAGGGAACTCTCCCCAAAATATGGGAAGCGGTGGAGAAGTGCTGAAGATGGCACATGTGTGCATAACCCCAGCAACCAGGAGAACACAGAAAGAGAGACATGTAAGGCTGGCACCAACAACTAGATGAGAGGGACATACCCTCCCATCAACTCTGCCACGTCGAGGATTCTGGGGGCAACCTTGAAAAGGAGAGCGTGCAGAAATGCCACATGCTTGGATTCTCCCCTCCTTCCCCACTGATGGGGAATGGAGTTGCTGGGCCTGGGACTTGGGGACTGTGTGGCCGGGGAGCATTCCCAGGGCAGGCCTGGGGAACAGCGAGATCCAGTAAGGGGGTAGGGGATGAGGCTCAGGCCAGCAACTCAGGAAGGCAAGGGCCTGGCACGCCCTGTACCCCTCTCCAAAGCTGAAAGCCATGGTGGCTACCACCCATCCACAGCCCATGCCAGTGTAGGTCAGTCAGCTACCACAGTGCAGCTGGGGAGGGTCAGGCCCCACACTCCTCCCTGGGCGCTTCAGGACTAACCAGGAGCACTGCAGGGGCTGGGAGCAAGGCCTGTTCTGAAAGGGGCAGCAGGAGCAGAGGGGAGAGGAGATATGGGCCAGTAGGTCCTGGGAGGCAGGTCCCAGGAGGCAGCGCAGCTGGGCAACATGCCCCATACTCCTCCCCTGTGCGCAAAGTTATGGGAAACTGCTGTGGGGTCACCTGCCAGCGGTCGGCTTGCTCCTCCAGCTGCAGGGGTAGGAGTGGGCATCCGTAAATCTACTGTATGTAAATAAAAATTCTGTTTTCCTTTCACCAGACTCTGTCTCAAGAGAGATTGCCTATGGATGGCAGGCAATGGGGCCCCATTAGTTCAGTTACATGTACACAAAAGTCCCTACCTCTGGCCCAACTGATCTGTCCTTATACAAATGAGGATTCCAAATACTTGTAGTTTGATTGGCTCAAAAAGGCACAGTCCTGATTGGTCAGAATAGAGCTGCTCTAATTGACTGGTGAAAAAGCTGATGGGTCTATAGCTGTGCAGCTCTGATTGGATGGGGAAAGCCTTAGTCCTTCTGGTTAAAACAGGATTCCAGGACCTGCTTTATGAGGGCTGTCTCAGAAGGGAGAAACACCATTCAGGCAGGCAGTTCAAGGTAGACTTCTTCATGAAGTGCAGTTTGCATGAGAGGCCCCTGTGTAGAAATGGCTGCTAGGCTCTGTTTTATAAATCTGAGCCCAGTTCGTCACCAGGAGCACTTCTTAGTAGGCATCTTCCTTCTCAGAGGACTATGAGCTTTTTTGAAAGCAAGGGACTATTTTATTCATTTCAGAAACCTCAGACTCTAGCACAAGGCCAGGAATATGATGACAGCTCTATTAACATACTGTTGCTCAACTTACTAGTTACAAATATATATAGTTATGATATCTAATTGGATAGCCATGAAAAAGGTTTCTTTCCTTTGGAGAGCTGCCACATTCGTTTATTGTTCCTATGCTGAGGTGAGGCTATTGCAATGAAAATGCAGCCAAATTCATTGTTCATGTGTACTGGTCCATAACTGCGTGAGCAGCAATAAACTAAATATTGTGCATGTCAATATTAAAGCTGCATAATTCAATTGAAAATACATTGAACTCCCATTTGACTTGGTAGGTATCTGAGTAACTTCATTAAATTCATAGTTTAGTGAATGATGAGAAAAGCACAGTGCTCTGAGGCACTAAAAGCCTGTCTTGTTTCTCTTCTCAGGCCTCTCTTTACATGGAACCTTGGAGTTTTACTTAAGAATTGTTACCTGATCTGCCATGAAACGTGCACACTAAATATCTCTAAACCCCCAGAATGGAAGTATCCCCAAACTGGTTCCTATTGCTCACGCTTTTCTTTTGTGTTTTAGGGTATTTTCAACTTCTCTTACTTTATCTCAGGAAAACAATGTTAAAGGAGAATATGGAATAGTTCTTTTTTCTTTAACTCTTCAAATGATGTCTTAAAAATTATGTCATGACTATAAGGCACTCAAAACATATGGGCCTCAAGTTCATGAGGGGTCACTTCATTTTCACAGGGGTTACCCATATCCCACAAACAGGCAAGCTGTGCTTATCACCTATAGGCACAAACCAAATGTAGATCATGGGACTATGCTACTAACAAATCAGTAACCTAGGCAAGGGGAAATGTCTCTGTTGGTTATTAAAATATTCATTACAGTAGAAAAGACCTGCCTTACAAGAACCATAACAGAACATGGGAATTTATCTGAAGTGATACTTCTATGTTACTTTGCCCAAGAAGTAATTACTATAATGAAAATATTGCAATAATACAATTTGTAATCTGGTGAACTAAAAAAATATTTCTACTCTCACTATCATTCACTTTCTGTCCCTCTGAACTGTGAATAAAATGAGCAGCATAAGCTTCACTTAACTAATTTGATTCTGGTTAATGCCCCAAGGGGAGCTATCAGTATGTCTCTCCCAATTGCCTGCTACAGAACAAGAGAGAAATATTTAGCCTATTAAAAACAATGGACACATTCATTCACTTCTGTGCTGGCCTGGTGAAGACCCTGGGCTTCTGTTTACAACTGCCAGGTTCATTCCTCTCTTTGATTACTTTATATCAGTGTGTTCACAGCCAATCAAGCCAATAGTAGGAGACAATTAAATCAACTAAAACAGAGCAGTTTTTATGGCCATGCCTGCCTAATGTCCCCCAGTATATTTTCTGCACATGTAATTAACAGTGTTCTGTGCCAATGACTCAAACTTGATTTTGGTGGTTAGAGCTTTGGTTATTGCCTTGGAAAGAGCCAGGCCTGAGTTTGTTTTCCAGCTGATATACTTGGTAGCTATGTGACCTTCAACACATTATGTTATCTCTCTGAACTTCAGTTTATCTATAAACAAAGATATTACCTCCTGGAATATTGATATAAAAATCTAATACTCAGCATGTACTCAACCGACATTAGTTCATTAACAAACGATGCTCAAAACTATGTTAAAATAATTATAACTTTGACCATATGGGATTTAAATAATGGAAATGAAAATAGATAAAGACAGGTTCAGAATTGTTGGGTTTTAGTTACATACAAATTAATTTGTCACAGAAGTTCAAATAATTTTAACAAATTGATTCGCATCAAATACAAATATGCCCTTGTAAAGATATACTGCCCTGATATGAGGCATCTAAAATAATCAAATTCATAGAAGTAGAGAGTAGATGGTGGTTGTTAGGGGCTGAGGGAAGGGGGAAATGAAGATGTTCAATACTTCAGTTATGCGAGGTAATTAAGTTCTAGAGATCGGCTGTACAACGTAGTGCCCGTAGTTAAAAATACAGTGTCATACACTTAAAAAATTTTTAAAAGGGCACGTAACATGTGAAGTGTTCTTAGCACACACACAAAAAGTTGGGAAAGCATAAAGGCGGGCATTCTTCATACCGTCTTGGAATGAGAAGTTAAAGCTTTTCTAACCTACACAATCTAGAAGACATGGGCTGTGGTACTTCACCTTCAACAAAAAGTAAGAAATCTGAGAATGCCATGGGGTCGGCACTGATCATCCAGAACTGGTACCGAGATTACAGTGCTCAGGTGAAGACCAGACAACACTGTGCACTCAACATCTTCCAGTCCACTGAATATGCCAATGAACAAGGCCAACTGCAACTATCCAATTTCTCTCCCTTCATGCTGGGGAACTACATACATATACATGGTTCAAACTTAGCAAAAAGACTGTCTGGTTACAGCAACCCGGACAACAGGACAGACAGGACTATGTGGGGCTAATAGACACCTCCTACTTCTATAGCGGCCTTTGGCTGCAATTTCTGCTAACATTTACTTATACTGATTTACATACTGAGGCCTTCAAGAAACAGATACTTCATATTTATTATGTCTTAGAAATGCTATTTGAAACCAAGCAAGTCCTGAAGCAAATGCCAAAATTTGCTCACATAAAACCTTGTCCCTCCAGAATGCAGACTGATGCAACCACTATGAAAAATGGTGTGGAGGTTCCTCAAAAAATGTAATTGCCTTATAACCCAGTGACTCCACTCCTGGGACTATATCCGAAGAAACCTGAAACACTAATTCGAAAGGATACATGCATCCCTATGTTCACTGTAGCATAATTTACAACGGCAAAGATGTGGAAGTAGCCCAAGTGCCCATCAATAGATGAGTGGATAGAAAAAGAAGTGGTGCGTATACACAGTGGAATACTACTTGGCTGTAAAGAATAAAATCTTGCCTTTTGCAACAGCATTAATGAACCTAGAGGTTATTATTTATGCTAAGTAAAATAAGTCAAAGACAGACATGTGATTTCACTTATATGTGGAATCTAATGAACAAAATTTTTAAAAATAGAAACAGATCATAGATACAGAGAACAGACTGACAGTTGTCAGAGGGGAGTGAGGTTGGAAGCTGAGTGGAAACGGTGAAGGCACAAAAAGCGGTACAGAACAGCCACAGGGATGTAGAATATAGTCAGTAATATTGTGATAAATATGTATGGGGCCAGGTGGGTACTTGAAGCAGCACAGGGGGCGGGGGGGGCACTCTATAAAGTATATGATTTTCTAACCATGTTGCTACACATTTGAAAGTTAATAAATACTGAATGTAAATTTTATTTGAAAATTTTTTTAATTTAAAAAATTGTCCCTCCAAAGAGATAACAATATGTGGTGATTTGCATGGAAAACTAGAAGATATCTTTTTTTACCTTCTATAAGAATAGTCTCCTCTAAGGGGAAAAAAAACATTTGTTTTTAATGATGATTTTGTAGACTGAAGAAAAAATTTCAGAGATCCTAATAATCCTGTTTGTGAGTTTCCTTGTCTATCCTGGTGACCTGCACTTGAACAGAGAGAACCACGAAGATTTTCTATCCTCACTTGAGAACATCTTTTCATTGCTTTTTTAGAGAGGGAAGGAGAGAGAAATAGACAGAGAAACACCGATGTGAGAAACATCGACCGGTTGCCTCCCATAGCTGCATGGACTGGGGATCACACCTGCAACCTTTTGGTTATGGGATGACACTCCAAAAAACTGAGTCACACCAGCCAGGGCCCATGAAGATTTTTTGATAAACATGAGGTATGGCTTCACAAAAGAAGTCTTGCATAAATATAAGCTACATGGGGAAAAAATCTTACAAATCTTGAATATCAGAGTCCCAAGATTTGAATTTACTGTGCCGTTCAGAAAGAAACAAAACAAAATCTGCGCTGATGCCACCAATTCCAATAGATGGAGGCCATGTTACTGACTTGAAGAGCATAGAGCAGGTACGCCTCAGGGAATCCGAACAATTTAATTGGATCCCTTTCTGAACACTTAACAAAGCATGAGTGGGAATAGATTATCAATATTCTGTAGAGTGATCCCAGAGGCAAAAGAGGCTGTTATTCAAACACATGTGTCAAGGAGGGAGCTGCTATTTTGGACCAGATATTACCCCCAAGATCGTTAATAAATACCAGTTGAAGATTGCTCATTAGATCTCATGAATGAAAGCCTGAAGCATATGAAATATGCCATGATGGGAAGGTTATTACAACTTTTTCTGCTTCTAATTATGAAGAAAGCAGCAATCAAGGAGCTTACATCAGGCTGAGTTTTGGTATGACCCTTTGATTTTTCCTGTACTATGTAACTAAGGCAATGTGCTTAAGGCCTCTTATTAAAGAGTGAATACTATTAAAAGTAGTGCCATCAGGATATTAAAAGAAAGGATGATTTCATGAAAAACTGACCTTATTCATGCTTTCCAACTTCAAGACTGCAATAAATCAGGAAAACACTCTATGGGCCAATGGGCTTTTTCCATGTAGAATGTTTGGGGGCTGAACTTATCATGGAGATCCCTGAGTTCGCATGTGGTCACCACAGACAAAAATGTAGAATTGACTACATGTCCTGCTTCTGTCATGTCCACATTCAAAAACCTGTGAAAGAGGTTCAGTCAGCTCTCATTGAAACACTGTACAGATACTGATCTTACCTACAAATCATCTTTTCCTAAAATTATTTTTTTAATTTATTATTCTTCTATTACAGTTGTCCCACTTCTTTCCCCCGTTGCTCCCCTCACTGCCTAACACCTCTCCCAGTGAATCCCCTGCCCATTGTCCCTGTCCATGGGGCATTTATACTAGTTCCTTAACTAGACCCTTCCCCTTCTTTCTCCCCTTCTCCCCTCCCCCCTCCCCACTGGTCTCTGTCAGTCTGCTCCTTGTTTACATGCCTCTGGTTCAATTTTGCCCATTTGTTTGTGTTTTTCATTAGTTTCCTGTATTAGGTGATACCATATGGTATTTGTCTTTTGTTGCCTGGCTAATTTCGCTAAGCATAACTCTCTCCAGTTCCATCCATGTTGTCGCAACTGGTAGGATGTCATTGACTCTGATCATTCAGGTCTGATCTCCAAAGAAGAATTTCATTCCTTGTGGAAACTTTTCAATAGTTACTACCATGTTCATAATGATGATTTCCAAGTTGATGAGCTCACTGAAAGAATAGACAAACAAAGATGGAAGCATCAGCTTTCAATGAGTTTTTTAATTTAAAATGTTTGTACTATTTTTATTTTTGTCTCTGCTTATTTTTTAATTTTTACTTTTTAATTACTGTTTACTTTCAATATTATTTTTATTGGCTTCAGGTATATAGCATAGTCGTCGGCAGCCGTCCACCTCGAGAGACGATGGTGTAGCTTCTTAAGAGTCTATCTGCACCGCCGAGAATGGCTGTGCAGTCCGACTCGGGAGTGACACGGTATCTGTCTCCTCCCGTGTTGAATCGACATCTTGCGATGACGCTGGAGTGTCCTCTCCAGTGAAGCTGAAGCTACAGAGCCTGGGCAGGGTGATATGGAGGGTCTGCTGTTGCCCATGCAGCAGACCCCCCCTCTCTTCGCAGCTGAAGGGTCCAAGGGAAAGACGGAGTCAATACAGCTTGGCTTCAGGTGCGCCGCAGGAGTTGCCGGTGTTGACTACAATGTCAAACCGCCTTAGGGACTCCGGCTCCGGATTTTCTGTCGGGGTTTACTCCCTTAGCCTTTCCCCTGAAGAGGTATGCCGCAAGGCAGCGGAGGTTTTTTGGAATCAGAGTTTTCCTTCTCTGATGTGCCCTGATTGGAAGATCGAACCAGCGACACTTAGCTCGCAGGCCGACGCTCAATCCACTGAGCCAAACCAGCCAGGGCCCAAAACAGTTTTTAGTACAGTTGACAATATTTGCATACTTTCCAGCTGGGGCTACACTAGTGATTTTTAAAGAAAAGATTTCGCTGTCCTTTAGAGTTACCATAGAACCCCAATTATAAAGATCAGACATCCCAAGGTCCAGTCCACTTTTCTTCTAGTTAGCTTTCTGGGGATACTGTCTTCCAAGTCTTGAGTAGCACCTTATCTCCAGTCTCAAAGGAAGGTAGCGAACCTGTAGGGGAGAGATCTCTAATACAAGCAAGGTCATAAATCACAACTAAGGTCTGACTTAGACGTTGTACATAATTGTTTACCTTCACCCCATACGTGTCTCCCACCCCATTTATAGCCTGAAATGTTCACCTGTACACAATTTCATAAGGACTCAACTGAGTCCCATTTCGAGGAGCCACACTTATCCTGAGCAGAGCAATAGGTAAAGCTTGATACCAAAAGAGATGAATTTCTTGACACAGTTTGGCTACATTTTTCTTCAAGGTATGATTCATCTTCTCCATCTTCCCAGAACCTGATGTGGTCTCTATGCTGTGTAGAGTCTCTACTTGATTCCTAAAAATTTACTAACCTTCCATGTAATTTCTGAAACAATGTAACAGAACCTCTGGGCTGCTCTGATTGAAACAGAACCCACAGGCCGTTTAGTTAGGGGCCCGATTGCCTGCTGCCAGAATTACAACTCTCAGTACTAGAGTAGTGAAAAGAAAAAGAAATGCTTATTTAACAGTTAAATAGATTTAGATTATTTGCGGATTTCTGCTGTTGAGTCTTATGTTCTTTAAAATACCCACAAACACATAGTTCTGCCTCCCCCTACCAAACCAGGCCAGCCTTAGAAAAGTCGGAAACACCGTTTCCCCACTTCCTAGGCACAGTTCAGCTTTACCAGTAGCTGCCAGTCACTCAAATCTGATTGGGGAGGTCCTTTCTTGCTGCGGTGCCCTCCCGCTCTCAATGCAGAACCGCCTGGATTCTCAGCCTCCTTGTAAACTGCCTTCTTCCTGCAAACCGCGTGGATCTCCTCTCCTCAAAACCACATGGCGAGAGCCTCATAAAGCAACCTGAAGAGCCCTCTCAAAACCGCACGGAGAACTCAGCTTCTTTAATCTGCATGGAGAACCTAGCTTCTCAAAACCGCATAAAGAAGGCCCCTTCACCAAGCTGCATGGAGAGGGCGCAAGAGAGAGAGCAACCTGGAGAGCCCCCTCCTCCAAACCACATGGAGGGAGAGCATGAGAGCAAGCGAGAGCGAGCAAGAGAGTGAGAGAGATATATAGCATAGTAGTTAGATAATAACATACATTACATGGTGTTCCCTCCCAATATTTCCAGTACCCAACTGCCACCATCCATAGTTATCACACTATTACTGACTATATCCCCTATGGAATATTGTACTTTACCTCCCAGAGACTATTCTGTAACAAATCCGTACTTCTTAATCCCTACACCTTTCTCCCAGTTCCCTAACCCCCATCACTTTTGGCAACTACCAGCCTGCACTCTGTGTCTATGAATCTGTCTTAATTTTGTTTGTTCATTTATGTTGTTCTTTAGATTCCACATCTAAGTGAAATCATATGGTATTTGTCTTTGACCAACTTATTTCACTGAGCATAATACCCTCTAAGTCCATCCATGCTGTTGCAAATGGTAAGATTTCATTCTTTTTTATGGCTGAGTGATATTCAATTATATATATGTACCACTACTTTTTATTCACTTGCCTACTGAGGGACATTTGCGCTGCTTCCATATCTTGACTACTGTAAATAACTCTGCAATGAACACAGGGATACATATATTCTTTCAAATTAGTGTTTTGGGTTTCTTCAAATAAATCCACAGAAGTGGAATCACTGGGTCATAAGTTCCATCTTTAATTTCTTGAAGAAGCTCCACACTATTTCCCATAGAAGCTGCACCAAACTGCATTCCCACCAACAGGGCATGAGGGTCCCCTTCTCTCAACATACTTGCCAACACTTGTCATTTGTTGACCTGTTGATGATAACCATCCTGACAGGTGTGAGATAATGTCTCAAAGTGGTTTTAATTCACATTTATCTTATGATAGTGATGCTCAACACATATATTTATTGGTCATCTGTATGTCCTCTTTAGAGGTGTGTTTATTCAGGTCCTCTGTTCATTTTTTAACTGGACTGTTTGGGTTTTTATTAGTGAGTACATGAGTTCTTTATAAATTTTGGTTATTAACCCCTTATCAGATATATCACTGGTGAATATATTCACCCATTTAATAGTCTTTTAGTTTTGTTAATGGTTTTCTTTGCTGTGAAAAAACTTTTTAATTGGATGTAGTCCCATTTGTTTATTTCTTCTTTTGTTTCTCTTACCCAAGGAGATATATCAGAAAAAATATTGCTAACAAAAATATAAATATTTTACTGCCTATGTTTTCATGTAGGATTTTTATGGTTTTTAGTCTTACATTTAAGTCTTTAATCCATTGTGAGTTTATTCTTGTATGATATAAGAAGGGGATCTAGTTTCATTTTTTGCATCTATCTGTTCAATTGTCTAACACCATTTATTGAATAAACTGTCTTTACCCCATTGTATGTTCTTCCCTCCTTTGTCAAATATTAATTAACCATATAAGTGTGGGTTTATTCCTGGGCTCTCTGTTCTGTCCCATTGATCTATATGTCTGCTTTTATGCCAGTACCATGCTTTTTTGAATTACTATAACCTTGTAGTTTGATATCAAGTAGTGTGATGCCTCCAACTTTGTTCTTCTTTCTCAATATTGCTGATGCTATTTGGATTTTTTTGCGGTTCCATGTAAATTTTGGGGTTATCTGTTGTTCTATGAAATATGGCATTGGTATTTTGGTAGAAATTGCATTGAATCTATAGATTGCTCTAGATACTATGTACATATTAATGATGTTAATTCTTCCTACCAATAAACTGATATATACTTCCATTTATTCATACTTTTTCTTGATTACTTTCTTCAGGATCTTATAATTTTCCAAGTACAGAACTTTTACTTCCTTGGTTAAATTTATTCCTGGTATGTTTTGTGCAATTGTAAATGAGAGTGTTTTCTTAAGTTTCCCTTTCTAATAATTCATTATTGTTATATAAATATGCAACCAATTTCTGAATATTAATTTTGTATTTTGCTTCACTACTGCATTCATTTATCAGTTCTAGTTTTTTGGTGGAGTCTTTAGGGTTCTCTATATACAGTATCATATCATCTGCAAATAATGGCGTTTTACTTCTTCCTATTCAATTTGGATGCCTTTCATGTCTCTTTCTGGTCTGACTGCTATGACTATGATTTCCAGTACTATGCTGAGTAAGAGTGGTGAAAATGGACACCTCTATCTTACTCCTGATCTTAACAGAAATGTTTCTAGTTTTTTCCCATTGAGTATGATATTGGCTATGGGTTTGTCATATGTGGCTTTTATTATGTTGAGATATGTTTCCTATATTTCTACTTTGCTGAGAAATTTTTATCATTAATGGATGCTTTTTCTTCATCTATTGATATGATCATGTGGTTTTCACCCTTCATTTTGTTTATGTGGTATATCACATTATTTGATTTTCAGATATTGTACCAGCCTTACATCCCAGGAATAAATCCTACTTGATCATGGTGTATAATTTTTTTAATGTACTGTTGGATTCAGTTTGCTAACATTTTACTAAGGATTTTTGGATCTATGTTCATCAGGGATACTGGCCTGTAAATTTCTTTGAAGTATCTTATTTGGTTTTGGAAGTAACATAATGCTGCCCTCATAAAATAAACTTGGGAGTCCTCCCTCCTCTGCAAATTTTTGGAATAGTTTGAAAAGGTTATTAGTTCTTCTTTGAACGTTGGGTAAAATTCACCTTTGAAGCAACTGGTCCAGGATTTTTGTCTCTGGGAGTTTTTTGAATGTTGCTTTGACTTCATTAAGTTGTAATCAGTCTGTTCAGATTTTCTGATTCTCTTTCATACAGTTTTGGAAAACTTTCTAAGAATTTATCCATTTCTTCCAGATTGTACAGTTTGTCGGCATATAGTTGTTCATTAATTTTATAATCTTTTGTATTTCTGTAGTGTTGGTTGTTACTTCTCTTGTTTCTGATTCTATTTATTTAAGTCTTCTCTTGTTTTTTCTTGATGAGCCTAGGTAAGGTTTACTAATCTGGTTTATCTTTACAAAGAACCAACTCTTGGTTTCATTGTAGTTGTTCTTTTGTATTTTTTTAGTCTCCATTTAGTTTATTTCTACTCTAATCTTTATTATTTTCATCCTTCTACTCACTTTGGGCTTTGTTGTTCTTTAGGTATAAGGTTAAATTGTTTGACATACCAATGAACTGATTTCTTTGTTATCTAGTCTAGGTTAGATTGACAAAGAGGTATCTATATCTAAATTGTTTATATGTTCTCATAGGAGAGAAACGAGGCTCACAGAGTTATGTTGATGGGAATGAAAGAAGAGAGTTTCAAGAAATTTCTGCAAGCTCAGGATATTCATATTCGTTCCACAACAATACAAGGGAAGAGGACAATTGTTTCTGCTTTCCAGATAAGGAAAAAGGCTTAAAGTGGTCACCCAATTTACCAATCCAGCCAAAAGGACTGGTAAAAGAAAGCAATTTCACCAGGAACTGAAAATCCAATGTCTAAGGAATCAGGTTACTAGAAGGACTGAAAGTTGTGAGCAGTAAGCAACTATCATGCAGCTTCATGACTTCCCATGGCCACAGCCATGACCAGGAGCTGGGGTTGGCTTTTGCTACCTGCAGTACCTAGCTTGGGGTAGAGATTGTAGAGGGGAAGATGCGGCCTCAAGGAGTTCAGGCAGTCCTTACACTATAAATAGCCCCCTAATTTTGCCCTTTTGTCTTTCAAATCAAGCAAACCGGTAAGGTGCAAGACAGTAATTCTCAACACTGGCTATACATTGGAATCACCAGATCAGCTCTTAAAGAGCACTGGCACGCAGGCCCACCCAGACTAACTGCAGCAGTCTGTGGGAAAGCAGCCAGGAGTGAGAGCCACTAATTTAAAGCCACACTTCCAGTAAGGGACCACAAACTTGCATGTGTCTACCTCAGATATGAAGGAGCTCCCACCTCTGCTACAACTTTTCTTGTGACCATCATTCCAGGGAGTAAAAGGTCAAAGAGGGAATAACTAGAAAGTGAAAGGACATGCAGATGGATCATAAACTGAGCATCAAAATGAAAAGGAAAGCAAGGTAGGCAACCTCAAGAACACCACTTTAGCCAAATTAAACCAGTGGTTCAAATCTAAAATGGACATTGGATAAATCCTTTGTGGGTTTCTTTTCTTCTACTCAGTTCTTTCTGCTGTTTTTCACTGTTTTCTCTCTAGAGGTGATCTCTGTGGATTGTGTCAAACTTATTCTGATTGATTCACTGTAATTAGGACACTTTCAATGATTACCCAGCCTCAGTGAAATTGAGGAGAGGATTCCCAACCCATTCAGAAGTAGCAAGCCAGTAAAAGTTGGAATATATTATCAGGAGGCTGCTATAACATTAGTTAATAATACATTGTCTTCCCACAAAGGGGCTAGAAGGATGGAAGTCCTGAATATCCCAGGATAGTAATGAATTTGATTTCAGCTGGATGGCAATGCTGATTAGCCTGGGCAATTTTTTTTTCACTTCTCAAAATAAGTATACAGCCCAGTTCACTTGAAATGTGAAACATAAGAAATTGGTCTTAATCTGAGTTTCGTGATGTCCTTGAGAAGGTGAGAAGGGAAGTGAACTAGCAATATTAGATACTCTGTGAACTGCTTCCTCAAAAAGAGAAGCTGCTATGGGAAGTTTTGGCCAAACTTAAGCCAGTTATGTGGCGCACATAATGCTGAAGTCTTAATCCCCAGTGCCTGTGGATATGACCCTATTTGGAAATAAGGTCTTTGCAAATAATCAAGTTAAGACGAGAGTGAGCGCTAATCCAATATGACTGGAGTCCTTAAAAAAGTGGAAATTTGGACACAAAGACAGGCACTTACAGAGGAAAGACGATGTGAAGACACAGGGAGAACACCATCTATACATTAAGGACTGCCTGAGGCTATCGGAAACCAGGAGAGCAGAATGGAACAGATTCTCTCTCACAGCACTCAGAAGAAACCAACTCTGCTGGCACCTTGATTTCTGACTTCTAGCCTGCAGAACTGTGCAATAATAATAACTAGCATTAAAGTCACCAAGCTTGTTGTACTTCATTACAGCAGTCCCAGGAAACTAATACAGCATCAAAAGAGAGTATTAATTTAAAACCTGGTGGACCATTCAAAGCAGATCAGTAATCCAGAGACTAGGTAAAAAGAGGCACTCAAGGTGATATGACAAAGAAGCAGGCACCAGACAGAGATAATTAGAGAAAGTTAAAAGGGTGGAGGGAACAGGGCCAGGAGCAACCTTAAAAAAACCAAACAGGAGATTAGGTTCACTTCATGAACATGGCTTCAGCACCGACTACGGGTCAGGCACAGGCCTCGGCACCAAGCACACGAAGGTGAGTGTGGAGTTCCCGCTAGACTCTTGGTGATACGGTGTGCTGAGGTAGCAGTAAGCAGGGTGCTTCAATATCAAAGGGGTGAAGGAGGCTCACATGCAACCTGGGATTTGGAGATGGCTCCCTGGAGAATAGGATCTCTAAATTCAATCTGGAAGGATGAGAACTGGCAGGGTAGACCCAAATGTATTTTATTTTCATAAAGAATCCAGGAGCCTCTTGGTACTGTGCTGAGATTGTCTAATAGGATATAAGTTTTTAAAAAGGAGAGAGAGACAGAGCCTTCACACAGGCACCTGAACATAAAGCACCGTGAGTTTAGCGCCTCTAGAGCTGGCAAGCACCTACAGAAATAACCAGTAAAAGCAGCAGCCACATTACAGAGCAGAGGGAACCACACCAGTGGGAGTAACGGACCCCTGCCTATGAGGATATGAGACCAGAAGCGGGATAAAAACACACATACCACGTGGAAATCAGTTCTAGTTCTTCATGATGCCTGTGAGATACCCTACACCACTGCCACCTTTGAGAACTACCAGAAAAACATAGAAGACTTTTCAGGGGTACCTGACAGCAAGTGGGAACAAGCCAGAGAAACCAGGAGTAAAAATTTTTAAAATAAGGATCTCATAGAGATACTGTAAAAACTGAAGAATAAATAAGAATATTTCAAAGCAACTGAGACATACAACCTTCACACCATCTATCAATATTTAGTCCAGTCTGCATCTGTGTTTACTTTTTCACCTTGTGTTATTTGTCATCAGTATCACTTACCACTATTCATTTCTTGAAAGCAACCTATTTCAGGAATGACGGCTTCATACCACAAATGAGGCTGCTTTAATGACTCTGGCGAGTGACAATCTAATGGGGATCATTGCAGCTGCAAACGTGAGCACAGACAGGCACAGGATGGACCTCCTTTGTGCTTCAGCGCTCTGCTAATTGGGTCTAATGGAGTAGCTGGAAGTATTCTCCTTCTGTTTACCTAATGATGTTAACGTCTTCACGAGGTTAATGAAACCATTAACACAGGCCAACTATGAATGGATTTCTGTATAATATAAACCATCTAACCTCAGTCTTATGCAAACTCTAGAGATTACTCTGTCATGGTGGTTTTGCATCTGAATTTGTTACTGGGCAAAACATCAGGGTCTTTTTCTTGTTGGGACCAGAATTAGAGACCACCAAGGACATGATCTCATTCAGAGATTCCTAGACTGCTAGGTAAACACCAGCTGGGGTGTTTAAGGCTATCACCCAGGTTTGGTCACATCCTTTATGGTCTCTACTGCCCCCTGCTGGCCCACAGAGGGAGGCACGGATCTCCTACAACCCCTTGGGAGATGGGAAGCACCAGAAGACAAAATATGAATTATTATTTACTATCACTTGCTATGTACTTTCTAATTTAATACTTACACCACTCTCATTGGATTGGTCTTGTTACTGCCATTTTACAGATAAAGAAACCTAGGCTTGAGTAGTAAACCAAATTACCTAAGGACACGGGGCTGTGAGTGGCAGATCCAGGACAAGTTATAAATCTAACAACTGTAGTTACACTCCCACTAGGAGATGAGACATGAGATAGAGAAAAACACATGTACTTTACAACCAGATAAATTTGGGTTTTGATTTTAATTCTCCAACTTAATATGTTTAAGATAAACAAGTTATTAAATGTATTTAAATTTGTTGAGCTCAGTTTCATCATTTGTAGAATGGGAATCATCATACCTACCTTGGAGGATTGCTGTGAGGGTCAATGATAAAGTAGGCAAAGCACAGGACCTGGAATACAGTAACTGCCCAATAGGTGGCAGGTGCTATTTGGGGCCAGAGACAGGAGGTTGACAAGGATCGACTTCCCTGTGGCTCAACAAGAAAGCTATAGTTGCTTCACTGAAGTTCCCAGGAGGTTTGTAACTCAAATCTCTGGCTCAAAACAAAATACTAGAATGTTCAAATAATGATGCAAACACATGTGAATAGCTCCCCAACACTTATAAACCACTTCAATGTGTATTTTATTTGATCTTCACAAATATGTACCAATAAATGCATAAATATGCCACATATAATTGAGGAAACTCACAGTATGCCCAGCATTACATTAAACACATAAAATACATAGTTGAATTTCATCTTCGACCTACAAGTTGGTATTATTATTATTATTATTATTTTCTCTATCGTCTAGATGAAGAAACCGAGGCTCAGAAAGTTTAAGTAACTTTCCCAGAGTCACTCTGTACTAAGTAGGAGAGCTAAGGCTTTAACACTGGTCCTTCTGACCACAAAGATAATTTCTCCTAACCACTGGCCTACAATGCCTTTTTCTAAAGTGGGCAGAGCAAATATTATATTTCCAATATATACATGAGAAATTCTGACCCATATTAAGGGTAAGCAACTTGCTCAAGGATTCAAAGTTGTATTTGGAAAAATTAGGCTGAATGATGACCAGGGGTGTCTGTAACCAGGATTAAGATAATCACTCTCCTCATAAAACACAGATAATACAAATCAAATAAACTACATGTTTTAATTGCTTCTAAGATTCTTTTTGAAACTTTTATTCTATAACTCCATATTTAATGTAGAAGGAGTCAAGTCTTAAAACTAGAATGAGTTTTTATCAAAATAAATATAAAGCAACATTGGAATGAAAAGGTTCCACGTGTGTTGGGTCTACAATGTGACAGCTGGAAAACTTTGTGAAACTAGTCACTGTCCAAAAGCATTAATGTCCAAAGATAAATTAATAATTATGGGAAAAAACAATTATTCATTGAAACTGAAATTAAGAAAAATATTATCTCTTTGCAAATCTGGCCTAGCACTTTCACTATAAATTAAAATGTATGATAAATCACAAATAAATTGACGGGACATCTGCAGCAGAAATTAAATTATCAAAGAAAAGCTGCATATTTGGGGAATTTTGTGAACATGGAAAACCACTATGAGAGATGGCTTTCCTTTGGATTAATTTCTTATTTAAAATATTTTAAAGAACAAATGCCATGCCTCCCACTCATTAGCTCCTTTTGAATATTAAGTATTTTCTAAGAACTAAACTGTTGAGAGATTATCTCCAGCAGTTAATCCAGAAAATGTCATTGTCATAGTGTCAGATACATAAGGACACTGCAACACAGGGAACAGAATACATAACCATAAAGTCTAATTACAAATTTATCAAGTTGTGGAAACAAATCTGAAACTTGTAACCATGGCATAAAACAAATCTCAGTTTAGTCATAATTATGATTATCATAAAATCAGAATGGAAAAGAAGCCTTTATAAATATGAACTTTCTCATCTTTAAAGATGGCTTAGGTTTCTATTTATAAAGATCTCCCTTGTATTTAAAGTGAATAATGAAAAGAGTGTATATAATATAAAAAAATAAAATAAAATAACATTGTGTTTCCTAACAATTGTATATAAAGGGAAACTTTTTTAATTACTGCAGATCTTGCTATTTAAAATAAACCTATAACTTGTCCCTTTCCCTTTAGAAAGTGAAAAATAATGTACTGTTCCTCAGATCCTGTTGGTTTATTTTTAAACTTATATTTTTCATTTTAATGTAAATGTTTATATTTTTCTTGAAACAAGACTTTCAAGGTCTGAAAGTGTATGAACTGAGGAAAATTTGCCTTAAGCACAGACTTTCCCGCTTTTCAAGGAGAGTTACCCTTTCTGTGACCACAGCATGAATGAAGACACACGGCCATTCAGCAACACTGGGCCAGGACATTGCCTGCATCTCATAGACCGCTATGGCCCACCACAACATAAGGACAGCACAGGAAGCTGGCAATTGTCCAGGAGCTAAGAGGAGTATCTCCCATCTATTACAAGATGTGTTTAATATAACAGGGTGAGAGGAAGTCATCTGGACAACAGTGGACATACCAGATTCCCAGCCTTCCTCTCCAAACCCTTGCCATCCCCTGACTAATTAAAGAGACATAATTTTATCCTACACACCATACTCCCTTCATAACTCATTACTTTCTGTTCTTTCCCATTCCTGTTGACGGTATGTGTGTAAGACTTATTCTATCTCCAAAAGTGAGGCAAACATAACTATTATTTTAGTTGTCTCTTAAGACATAAACAGGGAGTTAGGAGAGCTACCATTAGAAAAGCCAGAGCAGACCCGGGTGTTCTTCATACCTTAGCCTGGACATGACACCTGAAGCAGGCACATAGGCCCAGAGTGTCCACGTGTCAGAACAAAACCTTATCTTTCCCCTAGAAAGGAAGTTTTACAAACCAGCCAATACAGTAGCTGTCTATCGGCAGAGAAAATGTCCAGCCTCAATCTTTGCCCTGTGAGAGATTAACTCTGTAGTGTATACTTTTTTCTAGGTGAATAAACTCCTTCCTTTTAGGAAAGCAGACTGAGGGGGAGGTGCTTTTATTTTCAGAAATCCTTAAGGGGTAAAATCAACCCAAGCAACCTAGAGAGAGAAATCAATAAATCACACACCAGAGAGTAAGATTTCATTGTATACTGACTGTGAGCTGGGAGAAAAGTGTGGCAGAGACTCATTTGCCCCCTACATGGTCTCAGATAGAATATCACTGGAGCTGAGACCGCATTCCTTAGCAGGACATTCCAGGCAGACCTGAGGAGACTGTCTTCTGCCTCCACAAACAGAAATCTAATTCCAGAAGCAAGAGACATCTCTTTATAATATCTTCCTGATGTGTGGTTTTTAAAAAAGGAGTTGGTGCTCTTTATCTAATGGTGTAACATTATACAAATGTTAATGAGAAGTATTATTTTCTGGAATAAATGTAGTCGACTTAGAGGAAAATGTGCCAAAGCTTTACGGTGTGCTGTGAAGAAGAGTGGGCCCATATTCAGAAGACCTGGGTTCTAACGCTGCCATATACTACCAAGTTCCCAGGGCTCTGGCTCTGTTTCCTCACCTGTAAAACAGGGTGATTGCAAGGGTTGTGATTTGATGGCGCTGTGCTGACTGCTCCATGTTTCTCAAAAATTTGAATTTAATCATCTTCAAATGGGGCACATGCTGCCAGGCAGCCAGAGCCCATTTTCTTTTCTTTTTTTTGTCTTACACCTGGTCCTCCTTCACACATTTATAATACCAACCTAGCATTTGTTCTTGAAATTCAAGAATTTCAAAGAGTCTTTCCCAGTCTTTAAAAAAGAAAAAAGTGTTTTGACCCAGTCAGCCATAGCTAATGTCTGCTTATTGCATCTCTACTTGGATATCTCAGCTTGAGCTGCATTTTGAAAATGAAAAAGATACAGGCAGCCAAGTGAGAGGAAGGAAAAGCATACGTTCAAGTGTGGCACTGTGAAGCATCACAACATGTTCTAGAAATGCAAGCAGCTGGGCGTGACAAGACCGAAGGGTATAAGGTGAGAACTAAGGAGAACAGAAAAATTGAAGTGAGATGCACAGCAGGAAGCAAATCTTGAAAGGAGTTGTGAGCTAAACTGAAGACCTTGAACTTTGCCCGGAAAACTAAAGAGAGAAGGCAGAAAGGGGATAAGGTCTCTAACCTGTTGGATTTCAATTTTAAGCTTCTCTACACTATATGGAAGATAGTGTAGACCAAGGATTCACAACGCTGGCTGCAAATTAGAATCAGCTGAGAAGCTTGTAAAAGTGCTACTCAGAGAAAGGACATTGGTTTTAGAAGGTGTACAAAGAGACCTAAGCCAAACACAGTGTCAAAAGAAGGAAATTGAACACATGTATCAAGAAGAACAAGGTAAAGTGAATAAGTACATTGGAAAGCAGGGCTCCTTAGAGGAGAGGCTATCTCACCTACAAAGTGAAAACGTGTTGCTTCGACAGCAGCTAGATGATGCTCACAACAAAGCCAACAATAAAGAAAAGACAGTAATTAATATTCAAGATCAGTTTCGGGATATCATCAAAATATTTCAAGCCAAAAGTGAAAAACAAGTTCTTATACTAAATGAAAGAAATAAGGAATTAACCAATGAATGCCATTATTGAAAGGAAAGAATGCATCAGTATGAAAACTAATGCAGAAAGAGATGCAGCTGTGAGACAACTTCAAGAAGAACTGGCTGATACTCTGAAAAGACAATCTATCTCAGAGGCTTCACTGGAGGTTACATCACGTTATCGTATGAATTTGGAAGAAGAGACACAGGATTTAAAGAAGAAATTAGAACAAATCAGAAGTCAATTACAAGAAGCACAGTATCGATATACAGCAGCCATAAGACATGCTGAGGAGACGCAAGACCACAAGCAAAAGCTTGAAATTGAAAACAGCAAGTTAAAAGTTACCATCAAAGAGCAGGCACTCAAAATTGAACAGCTTCAGGGAAACCTCTTAGGTACAAATTCGACTCAGGATGAAGGGGAACAATTAAAGAAACATATTGAGTTAAAACAATCTCTCGAATATAGCTTGGATCAAGAAATGAAGAAAAATGGTGAATTAGAAAAAGAAATTACCAGGCTTAAGAAACTCTTAAATGTTACAGAAAGGAGATTAAATGCATATGAAAATGGAGAGTTTAGTTTTCTTGGAGACTTAAAACTGAATCAAAATGAAATGGATATTCAGATTAATATGTTAAAACACAAGGTAATTTTTCATCAGTTTGGGGGCCCCAGAATCACCTAATTGGGGGAATTATGTATCATTCAATGCTTTGAACAATGAAGTATAGATTTTTCTATTAATATTATAGACTTGATATCAGTGAAAGAGCTTTTTTATCATTTTACTATAAAAAGGGATTACTGTTAACTCTCCTATGTTTTGAACCCTGGCAAGAAGCATATCATTACAGGACCCCAGCACTAGCACCAAATCAAAAAAATTTTTTTTGGTTAACAGCTTTATTGAGGTATAATGAACATACCATACAGTTCACTTGTCGGAAGTGTGCAATTCCGTGGCTTTTTGTATATTCAGAGTTATGCAGCCATCATCATAATCAGTTACCCTAAGAGTAACCCTGTGCCCTTTAGCAACCACCCTGCACCAGTTTCTACTTCCTCACTCTTTCTAGCCTTAAGGAGCCACTACTGTATTCTCTGTCTCTGCAGATTTGTCTATTTCAGGCATTTCATACCAGTGGAATCACACAATACATGGTCCTTGGTGACTGCCTTTTTTATTTAGCATAATGTTTTTAAGGTATCATCAGTACTTTATTTCTGTTTATTGCTAAATAACATTTCGTTGTATGGAGTGACCACATTTTTTTTATCTGTTCATCATTTGATGGACCTTTGGATTGTTTTCACTTTTTTACATTGTTAATAATGCTATGAACATTCATGTCCAAGCTTTTATGTGAACCTGTGTTTCCATTCTCTTGGGAATATACTTATAAATGGAATAGCTGGTATAGAGGTATAGCCAGACTGTTTTCCAAAGTGACTCCACCATTTTTATTTTTATTTGCAGTGTAGAAGTTTTCCAATTTGTCCACATTCTTGCCAACACTTGTTATTACCTATCTTTTTAGCCATCCTAGTGGGTGTGAAGTGGCATCTTATTGTGGTTTTGATTTGCAGTTTTCTAATGACTAATGATGTTGACCATCTTTTCTTGTGCTTATTATCCATTTGTATATCTTATTTGAAGAACTCTCTATTCTTCTGCCCATTTTTAATTGGATTGTTTTTTATTATTGAATTGTAAGAGTTTTTTATATCTTAGATACAAATCCCTTATTAGATATAGGATTTTCAAATATTTCTTCCACTCAGTAGATTACCTTATCACTTTCTTGATAGTATCCTTTATAGCACAAAAAAAGAAAAGAGCACGCGCGCGCGCGCACACACACACACACACACACACACACCCCTTCTGCTGTTTAAGATGACTAAACGTGGGTTAAGAACTGAGGGCCTGGAAGATTCAGAGGGCCATCTTATACTAAGGAGACCTAATTTTGGGATGGATTTCTACCTTATAAACAAGCTGCACCTCCCAATAAAAAAAACACTCCTGTTCCACAAATCAATCCAGAAAAGCCACCCCCCACCAAAAAAAAAAAAAAAAAAACCATGAGGCATCAATCTCAGTTTCAAGATTTTGTCCAAATTCAAGCCACAGATCATTACAGTGGTCCTGAAATTAGCCTCCACCCCACCGGTTAGATGTTGTTATTTTCCGGTGCTCCTAGTGCTCACATCAGCCCGAAGCGTTAACCGTCACTGCGCTGCCATCTTCTTTTACAAGTATGGCCGCGAGGAGGGCGAACGTCTCCTCTCGCAGGCATTATAATGATGCAGAGCTTGCTACAAGAAGCACGCAGCCCTGGATGCTTTCTTTCTTTACCCAGAAATTATAAAACATTTAGGGACCCCCAGGGCAAGTTCCTCATCAAATATTCAGCGACATCTGTGCCCCATTAGTCACTGACAGACCCGTCCCAGTAAACATGGCGCCGGTACCGCAGGCCGCGCAGCGCCACGTGGCCGTTGGCCGGGGGCCGGAAGGCGCCGGCTGCGGGGGCCGTTGCTGCCACCACCGTCTTTATCCCGGGGGACCTCACCGTCACACGCCTCCCAGGGCAAGTTTAAGAACAGGTTTCTGCTCAGCAGCTCTCCAACAAAGCAGTTTCTAACAAAGGCTGCCTAGTCCTGTGGGCGTGGGGCTCTCTCACGCCCCTCGGAAGCTTACGCAGTGAGTCACCGGGTGGCCAGGGGACAGCCTTGCCTCGCAGGCGGTGAGAGCGCAGCTCCTGCCCTGCAGTTTGCACACGCGCACACGGACGCGCCCGGCTGCTCCGCCCCAGAAACTGGCGGAACGGCGCGTGGAGGGGAAAACCGTTAGCGGTTACAACGTCTGACTTCTGCCAGGCGGTCAGCTAATACATGCAAAGTCAACACCTTCTCTGTGCCAGGCGCAGTGCTAGGCTCGGGCTTGCAGTTCTGCCTCTGCCGCCTTGTGACCCTAATACTTGTGTGACCTTATATATGAGTTTCAGGATGGGGGGACAGAGCGGTCACCGAGAGAGCTGTTGTAAATACAGGTTCTTCCTGACACGGAAATCTGCTCAATAACTTCCCTCTCCACCCGACTCTCCCCCTCCCCATCTCCAACTGCATATTTATGTTGGAAAAAGTTCCTCGCGGTATATAGCCCATCCCTTTCAAGTACTGGATTAGGTCCTTTAGAAGCAGAGTGACCATACGCCTGGTTTGCCCAGGACAGTTTACGGCTGGCTACTTTTATTAATAACATCCCCTTTTACTCTCAAAAGTGTCCCAGTTTGGGAATGTAAATTATATGGTCGCCCTGTATAAGGTCTCCTCCAGATTCCATGTGACTCTTAACACACCCTCACCAAAAATTTCAGGGCTTCTAGAAGCTTCCCCACAAAATTCTCCCTAGCTATTTTGAGATTGTCAACGGGATTGTCTCTCTGAAGTGCCTCAGCCTGCACACTGAGGCTTCTGTATTTCCTCCTCCCCTGCTCTGCCGCCCCCAGGGTCTCCAATGAGAAGCTATGTAAAGACCCCTCACCACTGAGGCTGCATAGCAGCAAGCGAACTACCCCCAATCCTGCGTAATGAAGGGGGAGAACCCCACACACCTGCTGGTGCCACACTCAGGCTCAAGGCCTGGGAGCACTGTGAACTCAGGCTGCCAACCACATCCAAAGGTCTTTACTGCCTAACACCTATTATTACAGCTCAGTGCCCTGTTAGACCACAATATTAGGGACTATCAAACCACCTCAGTCGTAGGTGAGTTTTCTTAGACCCATCACGTTTTTTGTTTTTCATGTTGGGTCAACATTTTTAAATTAGATTTCATAGAAAATCAGTGATGTGCTACAGAACCACTTGTGAAAGCCAAACGTTAAATTTTCAATAATTTTGTAACCTATTATTAAAACTTAAATTATACAAACATACACCTAAATAAATTATATTTAAAAAAATAGAATACTTGCATTGAGGAGAGCCAGTTAAAACACAGCTTGCTGGGCACCATCCTTGGAGCTTCTGATTCAGTAGGTTTAGGGTAGGGTCTGGGAATTTACATTTCAACAAGTTTCCAAGTGATACTAGCACTGTGGGACCAGAGGCCACACTTTGAAAGCCACTACTCTAGTTACGGTTTTCAATTCTGACTGTCCACTGGTGTTATCTAGGAGTCTTTAAAAATACTCATGCCTGGGACAAACACACACAGGAGACTTCTGGCCAAGATGGAGGCCTAGACTGATATGCTCCATCTCCCTCCACAACTAAGAAGGAATACAACTAACACAAAACCAGAAATAACAAGAAGTTCCAGAAAATAAATGGAAGTCCAATGTATGAAGTTATAAAGAAGTGGTGCTTGTCCAGATGGGTAAGAGGGGCAAAGTTGGGGCGGAGAGGTCAAGTGGTGCTGGCGGCGGCAGCGGCAATGGTGGCAGGATGGCGGTAAGCACAGACACTCAAATTTTAGGGGAGGTGAGAAGTGCCTGCAGAGCACCCCCAGCTGCAGACAAGACCCATCGGCTTGCAATTCCAAGGCCAGGGAAGGCAGACCCCCATTGCCTCGGACTGTGAGGACTGGAGTGGGTGGGGAAGGAGGAGGAGGCTCCCGGTCTCTCAGCAGAGAGTGAACAGCAGGAATCCACCTTGGACCCCCACCCCCACAGGAAACGCCACAGCGTGATGAGAAGTGTCGCCCAGTTGTGATGAGTGCACGAGGCTCTGCCCCCTGTAGCATAGGAGGTGTGACAGCCCCACCCAGGAAGCAAAGGTAAACACAAAACTGTCAGAATGGCACAGATCATGATAGAGATCCCAGTGACGCAGCTGACCAGACAGCAAATATCCAATCTAACAAAGCAGCAGAAAGGAAATCTTTCTGAGGCACAGTTCAGAGCTTTGGTTTTAAGAAAGCTTACAGACCTAACAGCAGATCTTAAACAAGATGGGTAAGGAATGAAGGCTAGTCCTGCTGAATTGAACAAAAACACAAATGAAACTATTGGTGTGGAAAAGAAAACCAAGGATCAAATCAACAAATCAGAACATAGGGAGGAAACAAACAGTCAACCAGTGCAGAAAGAGGAAACAAAAAGTGAGGAATATGAGGAGAGGATCAGAAACCTATGGAATAGCTATAAACAGACTAACATCTGAATCATAGGGTTGCCAGAAGATGAAGAAGAAGAACTAGAAATTGAAAAATTATGTGAAAAAATAATGAAGCAGAACTTCCCTAACTTGGGGAAGGAAAAAGACTTACAGGTCCAGGAAGCACAGAGAGTTCCAAAACAACTGGACCCAGGGAGAACCACACCAAGACACATTAGAATCAAAATGTCAAAAATTAAGGATAAAGAGAGAATCTTAAAAGCAGCAAGAAAGAAGAGAATTACATACGAAGGGGTCCCCATAAGACTGTCAGCTGATTTCTCAAAAGTAACTCTGCAGGCAAGAAGGGACTGGCAAGAAATATTCAAAGTAATGAAAAGCAAAAACTTACAACCACGATTCTCTATCCAGTGAAACTGTCATTCAGAATAGAAGGGCAGAGAAAGTGCTTCCAGGACAAAGTAAAACTGAAGGAGTTCATCAGATCCAAACCACTGTTATATGAAATGTTAAAGGGACTTGTCTAGGAGAAAGAGGATCAAAACTATGAACATTAAAATGAAAACTGTATCACAACAACCAACTACAGAAGCTAGGGAACCGAAACAAAGGCAAACTAAGTAGGCAATGAGAGTGGGAAAAGAATTATAGGTATGGGGGACATTTTGGGGAGAGGTCAGTGGGGCGGGGGAAGGGGGGAAAAGGAGGGAGATGGTACAGGAATTAAGAAGCATAGTAGGAGGGAGTGGAGTAGATAGGAAGATGTTGAGAAGAACTATATGCACAACCAATGGGCACGGCCTAAGCGGGGGGGGACAACTGGAGGGACGGGGGTCACTGGGTGGAGGAGAACAAAGGGAAAAGAAATTGGGACAACTGTAACAGCGTAATCAATAAAGCTTTTTTGTTTTTTAAATATTCATGCCTGGATCTCACTCCAGACCAATCAAATCACAGTCACTAAGAGTGGGACCAGGTGGCATTGATATTTATTTTAAGTTCCTCATGTGTTTCTAATATGCAAACCAGGTATCTTCACATAACAAAGCTACCTACATTCTCTAAATGACAATAGTAAGGACTTAGGAAGACAGAAATGTTAATAATCTAATTTACAATTATTTCTGAAAGACTTATCGCACCTTAACACACCCAAAACAAGTATTTTCCAAGGGATTTCTTCTTATGGCTCTCAAATTGATGGAACAGGCAGCCTGACAAAGCATGATTTTAAAACTTTCAGGTTGTTTGGGAAGGTATTTTTAAGTGAGCAGGAAGAAAGGCTATCAGGAACTGCTTTTCCTACACTGATTCTGTTTTTGGTTTCACAAGCCAACAATTTAGCAATAGCAAGTATCAAGACCTGACTCCTACTTCTGACTTTGCTGTTAAACCAGCTGTGTGACCTTGGATAAGTCATCTGAGCTTGTGCTTCCTTGACTATAAAACAAAAGGATTTGACTTCTGTCCCTTCCACCTCCAAAAGTCTTTGCTTTTTTTTTATTTGCATTTTACAAATCATGACTTATTATAAACATTTTGAGATTTTTCTCTCTGTAGCAGCCATGGGTATTTTGTCAATAAGGCCAAGCCAAGAGTGAAGGCAACTGTTTATCCAGAGGTATTCTGTACATGATTTTTGTTTATGTGGTAGCAAATCCTCCAGCACAGAGCAGCTTGCCAGCTTTGTGGCCCACCCTCAGGAATCAGAATAACAGCCAGGACCAATATCAAGAGCAGCCTTCAGCTACTATGCCAAGTTCTCAGCTACTTTGAATAGGGGTATTTGGTCATGAGAGGAGAGTGAATAATCTTAACCATGGACAAAAAGAGTAAAGACAAAGTTCTAGGATGCAGAAGTCTTTATCCTTGGATGAAGGAAAAGCAGAAGAGACCCAAGAGAAGTCAACAGAGATGTCTCAGCATTGGTAAGAAACTTTAGGTCAAGTGGAAATGATAATTGCTGCATACAGTTGGGAAGGCAATAGGGACGCTCATGTGAACCAGAGGAAAATACTCGTAAATTAGGGGGAAGAGAAGCAGCATATAAATTAATTGACTTTCTGCATCTATATTTCAGGCCTAATTCATTTGAAAAATTCCAAATGTCCTTAGAAAAACCAGTACATTTACAGTAAAGTAGTAAGATCAATTCTGGTTTTTCGGGAGGACCCTATAAACAAAGGTGTCCTTATTCCTTGATGACAAACTTTGGACACTAGGAGTCATGATTTCTAGATGGGTTTTTTAAGGAAAACATTTTATTACTTACTTCATTGGATATTCTTTCTACTGATAGTCTTTTCCATGTCATACACCCATGGGAACTAGTTTTTCAGTTAGATACTTATTTTTTTACTACTCTAAATTTCTCACCTTAATGAAAAATTAATTAAATTGACATAGTAAAAAGAAAGCAAGTGAAATGACCACTAACAACAGCCTAGAAACTCATCTTTTATCAATAATAGAGTGAATTAGTGTAGGGTGTGTTAATCTCTTTCTTCCCTTAAAGTCCTGGCTAGATTCATAAAATAGAAACTTAACTAACACATTCACCTTCATGAGGAACTTCCAACAATTCTACCCTCTCACTCTTCTGGAGGAGGGGAGTAGCAGCTTACCTGATTGTTGAGACTAGGGTAAAAGGCATAAGCTTATGCGTATCTTTGGCTGAGTCTTGAGAATCAAAATGAGTCTAAAAACTGAAAAGTTATGGAATTGGGCTAAATATTACTAAGCATTCGTGTTTCTCAGTGTGGTGGTGGGGGGGGTTGAAAAAGATGTAAAAGTGACAATTGCTGAAGAAAGCAGAAGCATTACACATTCATGTTCCGATAAGGTCCATATTTGTGTTTTCGTTTCTTTTTCTTTTTAACCTAAATGGGATAGTATGTTATACATTAGTCTCCAACTTGTTTTTTTGCACATAATAATATACTATTGGAATCCCTCTAGTTTAATATATGTAAATTTAATTCACTCTTTTTGTAGTATGACGGCTTGTAGTAAAGAGTATTATAACTTATCCTACCATTCTTTCATTAATGTTTATTCAGATTATTGCTAACTTGGTTTTTTTGCCACCACAAACAACATTAAATAAACATCCTTATTTGTATATCTGTAAGTATTTGTGTTTTTGTTCCACACCATAGGTTACCAAAAGGGATTGCAAGATCAAATGGTATGATGTATTTTAAACCTTGACAGGTGTTGCCAGATGTTTTCCCAAAAAGTTCTCGCTACTCGAATTCCAACCAAAAATGTATGACTACCCATTTTTAATTTCACCAACACATAGTGTTTTCAAAGTTTTCCATTTTTAACACACACTAATAATTTAATTTTTGTTTTCCTAAGTACTGGTGAAATAGAGCAACTTTTCATGTATTGACTGGATATTTGCCTTCTTTTATAAATTTTCTGTGTATATACTTTGCCCATTTTTAAAGATTAGGTCAGTTGCCTTATTTTTATCATTGTTTATTAGGGTTGTTAAATTTGTCCATCATAGATACCAGAATTTTGTTTTTATCTTCTATCTTTTGCTTTCATTTTTTATGTTTAAAGGTACATATTTTTAATTTTTTTAAAGTTTAATATCTCAGTCTCTTATTGCAACTGGGTTTTCTTGTCTTGCGTAGGACGTTCTCCTTACCCAACATCACTAAAATATGCTCCTAAATTTTATTATTTTACATTTTTACATTGAAGTCTTTAATATATCAACAATGTACTTTTTTTATTCAGGTAAAATTTGCATACAGAGAAAGGCACAGATCCTGTGGGTATGATTCAATGATTATTAGCAAACATGTACACTCAAATTAAAAAAAAAAAATTGAGATCCAGAACATTTCCATCACTGCAAAGAGCTTCCATGTGGCTTCTTACCACCAACTCACAGACTTCATTGACAGCCACTGTTCTGATTTCTATCACATACATTGGTTTTGCCTGTTATTGAACTTCATATCAATGGAATCATACATTGAGAACTCTTTTGTTTCTGTCTCCTTTCACGGGATACAAAGTTTTTGAGATTTTTCCATGTTATTGCTAAGTCTTCTAAGCTGTATTCCATTGTATGAATATACAAGAGTTTGTCTACTCATTCTGTTGATGGACATTTGAGTTGTTTCCAGTTTGGGTTCTTATGAATAAAGTATCCATGAACATTCACATACATACATCTTTTTATGGACAGATTGAATAGACATGCTATTTCTCCACAGGGAAATAGCTAGGAATAGAATTGATATGTCTTAGGGTAGATGAAGATTTAAACTTTTTAATGAACTGCAAATCTTTTTCCAGAATGACTGTACCATTTGATACATCTACAAGCAAACATGAGAGTTCCTGTCACTTTACATCCTCACCATTTGTTGCAGTCTTCTTCATTTTAGCCATGTAAGCCGGTTTGAAGTGGCTTCTCACTGTGATTTAAATCTGCATTTCCCTAATAACTGATATGGAGCCCCTTTTCATGTCCTTAGTACCATTTAAATTGGGCTTTTTATCTTTTATTGATGAGTTGTAGAGTTCTTTACATGTTCTTGGATACAACCCTTTTGTCAGATCTATGCATTGTGGCTTTTCATTTTCTTAATGATATCTTTTGATCATATGGCATATTGAATTTAAATAAAGTCCAATTCATCAATTTTTTTCTAATTATTTCTAATCTGCATTCTCTGGGTTCACAGAGATATCCTCCTATGTTTCCTTCTAGAAACTTTATAATTCTACCATTTAAGTATAGGTCATTGATTTATTTCAATTAAGTTTTGTTTATAAATATGAAATGGGCCTTGAACTTCATTTATTCCTGTGTGTTTAATCAGTTGTTCCAGCACCACTAGACTGAAATCTTCATGAGGGCAAGACTAGTACATCCAAAATGAAAAGCTGAAAAATAATTGCCATTCCTAGAATTGCCAAAGATAAGGAAAACTGGGAATTTTTACAAGCTGGTAAATGATAAATTGATAGTACCTTTCTTCAGAGCAATTTGGCAAAGTATAAGGTCCTTAAGATATATGTAAACTTTGAACTAGAAATTAACTGATTCAAAAAGTTGAACTGGCAATTTAATTTCTAAGAATTTATGCTAAGGAAATAACTCATACCCCCAAAGATTTCTGCGCAACAATAGTCACAGGATATAAGTAATCCAAGAGTCCAAAATCAGGAGATAGGTAAAATAAATTATGATATTTATAATAAAATTTACAATAGAATTTTATGCAGCTATAAAATTGGGTTCATAAATCCTTTACAATCCTAGTGCTATATATTTGTAATATAGTAAGTGGGAAAAAAAGTATAAAACACCAAATATCATCTGACTACATTTTGCAAAAAGATCTGCGTACTCTTAAAAGAGTAATTTATTCTTTGCACCCATTCATTGTTTAATCCTCTGAAAATTTTGGGATTGGGATTATATGTAGTGTTATTTTGGGGTCTATATTTCCTTTTTTCTCTACAATTAGCATAAATTGACTTTGTACTAAGGAAAATACATAACTTTAAAAGAAAAAAGGAGGAGCCTCTAAATCCAGTATGGATTTTGGTCTTACATTTTTTCCCAACCAACTTTAAGGCAGCTGTATTTCAGGGAGTCGCTACTTCACTTCCCTTTGTCCTGTGCAGACATCATGTGGATACATGGCGGGTTTACAATGACTCCTCCGCTCAGCACATCGGTGATTTTCATCACAGCTCTGGCAGGTGTGTGCCATGTGCACAACCATGGAGAGACAATGAGCAGCTCATCAACACTGCCACGGAGTCAAACAGGAAATAAAAGACTAAGTTGAGGAAAAGGGTCATTTGTAGCAGGTATATCCGGAATATCAGCTTTCGTGTAGGGAAGAAAATAAGGGAAAAATTGGAATGGCATTTACTGTCCATGTGTCAGAGCAAAGAGAATTTGTCTCCCCACCTATGCCCTCCCACTTCCCTACAGTTTGTGTTACCATTTTAGACATTTGCTGCTCATGGAGATAATGAAAGGGACATGCTGTTTCTCATTCTGTTTCCTCTTTACGTCAGTAACATATTTTGAGCCCTATAAACTGGCCCCATTTGACCAGTGCCTGGAACCACAGGTTTCCCTTACAACTTGAGCTGAAAGCACAATTCATTAGGATGTTTCCTTCTTCTGAAGTCAGTTAATCCATAGGGAAAGGAATAATTTGCTCCTAGCTTCCATTTACTCTTCAGTCCTCCACAGAACCAGAGCATGTTGGAACTAGAAAAAGTCTTAGATAATAACTGCTATCACTTAAGAGGGCGCACTCTATAATAGGCACCTTTCTAAGAGTCATGCATATATACTAACACATTTAATCCTTACAATTCTAAAGTAGCATCTAGCCTCATTACAAAGATCAGGGAACTAAGGTACAAAGACATTAGATGGAATTGTCCAGTGTCACACGAGAAGGATTCCAATATTGGAAGGGAGTTTGTCTGGCACCAAAGTCCTTTTAACCTTCATTCTCTGCCTCTCTGACATCATCTGTAATCCAGTCCCTTAGAGAATACCAAGTACCATTCCTGTGGCAGAAAATTTAGAAAACACAGATTACGAAAGCAGTATATCATTCATGCATCTGTCTTTTATTTTTATTTATGGTGTTTCTAACATAGAGACCATTTTCCTCTTTATGTATCAAACCTTTTTATTTTATAGTTTATGGTGTCTGCCTAAGGTAATATACTTTGATTTTCACACTTCCAGATGATATATATAGTCACCCATATTAACTTCAGTTCTTCTACATTTATTTCCTTATTCCATATCCCATTTACTTCAGTTCTTTTCAAACATTTATATCTCTAAGTTGAGTGGGATTTTGATGTGGTATACAGTAACTTTTTTCCCAAATTGTTCAGTCTGCTGCCTAGCATAATCTCTGATACCTTTATCCTTTCCCACTGATTTTAAATGTAACCTTTATCACATGAGTCTGTCTCAGGACTCTTCCTTCTATTCTATCAATGCATCTTTCAGAAGTCTTTTTTTAATCCATATTTTTATTTTTAAACATTTTAATATATTTTTATCCTTACTTAAAGATGTTTATTGATTTTTTTTTTTTTTTTTTTTTTAGAGAGAGAGGAATGGAGAGGGAGGGAGGGAGGGAGAGAGAAGCATTGATGTGAGAGAGAAACACTGATTGCTCACCTCCTGTATACACCCCAACTGGGGACTGAACCCACAGCATATGTATGTACCCGGCTGGGGATCAAACCCACAAACTCTTGGTGTATGAGCCAATGCTTCAACCAACTGAACCACCTGGCGACAGATACACATTTTAATATTCTGTGGGAAAACATCCTCCTAAATTAATTATGAGTTATTTACAAAGCCTTTCTCAATTTTTTGAAAATAATTGATATCATTTGATGTAACTTATTTTTCTTTCATTTAACAATTTTGTTGGTCTATATATATGTGACTTCCTTTTTAGATCTTAGGTCATGTTTGAAATACTAGAGCCCCCATTTTATCTTTATAAAAAGACATGTTTTGCCCTTGCCAGTGTGACTCAGTTGATTGGCATGTTGTCCCATAAACTGAAAGGCTGCAGGTTCCACTGCAGGTCGGACACACCCCTGGGTGCAGGTTTGGTCCCTGGGTCAGGGAATGTGCAAGAGGCAACCAAACAATCAACAGATGCTTCTCTCTCACACGGAGGTTACTCGCCCTCTCTTTATTCTCCCTTCCCCTCTCTGGGGTCAATGGGCATGTCCTCCAGGGAGGATTAAAAAAAAAAAAGACATGTTTTTAACCCAGGAACGTTTTTATCACTTATAACTTTGATAATTATTTTTGTTCTACTTGTTTCTATTTCACCTCAGGAATACCTTTAATTCCTAGGCTTGCTCATCTACCTCTGTTTTCCCATCTCTCATCTATGGTTTCTTTCATCCTTTCCCCTTTTTCTCTATATTCTGTGAGTACAGTAGTCCCTCTCTATATTGTGGTTCACTTATCACGGCCTCACTGTATCACGGGATTTTTTTAAATATTATATTTAATTATTTATCTCAGATTTTTCACTATATTTTAGGATTTTGCGGTACTGTATACATATGTTGTTAAAGTTGCGTAGGTTTAAGAGTGTAGAATATGTTTAAGAACATAAGTAGTGTTTATAAAAGTGTGGGAAAGGTTAATAAGGGACTGGGAATGGTTTATAAGTGTGTGGAAAGGGTTTATAAAGCCTTAAATATATATAAATACTAAAATAAATTTAAGATTCCTACTTCGTGGATTTTCACCTATCGCGGGGGCGGGGGGCGGCGGTGTCTAGAACGTAATACCTGCGATAAGTGAGGGAATACTGTACTCCTGGGTTTGTCTTATAACTGTTTTGGTTTTCGTTGGTCACTTCTGCTCATACTGCCCCCAAGGCTAAAAAGCACACTGCTTCAGAGCACTCCTTACTGACCACCTGGATTCAAAATATGGGTTTTCCTCTAACCAACTCAGTGGCCTTACATGAAATTCTTCTCCTCCCTGTACTCTAGTTTTCTCATCTGTAAAACAGGGACCGTAATAGTTACTATCTCACAGAGCTGAATACAATGAGTTAATACATGTGAAGCACATAGTTGACAAGAACTGTTAGCCGTTGTTATCAATTCTGCTATTGCATTTCCACAAGTTTAAAAATACTCCATGCATTAGTTTGAGGTTAATTAGGAGAATGGGTTTTGTCATAAGGCCAAACACCTCCTATAACCTGAGGGAATGATCATTCAGCGCGTGTCATTTAAGATGACAGAGAAGACCTAGGGTCACTCAGTTCTTTTCAGAACTTCATTTATATGACCTTTTCATAATCTCCTACTTGAATCAAGGAATTAAGGAATTTGGAGAAAAAATAACTAATAGCCATGTTCAGCATTCTTTTCATGGGTGAATATATTCCTTAGATATTTTTCCTAGAGAAAACATTGATTCAATACAGAAGAACACTGAGAGAGCAGGATATGATCTGGGTTATAAATTAACAGCTCATACTATTCAACGGTGAGGATCACTCGCTAATGAGCTAAATGCAATGGACAAAAAAAATACATTTTCCTTCTTCCAACTCATTTGGTGAAATATTAGAACTTAATTAATTGTAGCCTGAGAAAGAACAATCTCTAAAAATATTTTGACTTGATTCTTCAATAACGAAAGCACACTATTTAATTTCCAGGGGTCATAATAATCTGTCCTTATGCTCCTGCTATTAACAATTTTGTACTTGCAACTATGAATTACTAAAAATGTTGAAGGAATTAACATGGGGTTACAACAGACACTCAGAGCTGAAATCCTGTGCCCAGAAACTGCTGTCGATTTTGAAATCACCCTCATTGCTGAGTCAGTTGCTTGTGTGCATATCTGCTGGAGAGCAGTGATTATCTTGTGCCAAATGTGGCAGGTGTTGTCCTCGTATTCCAAAGTAGGGACAGAAGCTCTCTAAAAATATCCCTTCCTTATTCACACCAGCACCATACTATTCTAGGAATGAATGCGTTACTCCCAACAATAGGGTGTGTATGTATTCATTTATCTTTTATAGCATTCCTTTTCCCAAAAAAAGAAAAATTTGTGTTTATGTCATATTTTAGGATGGAGCACCTGACCTGACGCCTGGAACATAGTACTCAACAGATGCTGGGGAATGAATGATTCAGCAAAGCAACTCAGAATCTCATTCCTGGGAGTTGCATTGTAAAATACTAAAAGCCCAAATCAATTGTCTTATTTTTAAGTACCAGTGCATTTCTTATACATTTCTATTTTAATTTTTGTAATGCTCGTCCTTATCTAGATATGACAGTAGTTTAAGGAAATACAACTTTCTTTGCCAACATAGCCCTTGTCTCTGTCTGCCTGAGTTTTCTCCTATATGTATCTCCCTAGGACCCTTCTCAATATCTTTGATCAAGCTATTACTTCCTCCTCCAATGAGCTCCTTATCACTTAAAACAATCTGAACCATTTAAGTCCCAGCTCAAAGTTCACCTCCCATGAGAATCTTTCCCCAGAAGCCTGTGATCCTTCCCCATCTTCCCAACTCAGCACATACACACTATGTCTCTGCTGGTTACCCTGGTTCTTCTAGTCTCCCTTCTTTATGGTGCTCAGCTATTTTCTCTCTCCTTAGTTATGAATGCCTTTCAGAAAAGCATGTGTTCTGTCTTTTAGGCACACACTCCCTTCCACTGCCCCCATAGGATTGATTTCCCTACATTGTATACAGTAAGAACTCAATGAATGCTTCACTATTCAAAGGTCACACTCCACAAGGTGTCAGCCAAAGCTCAAAGCAGTTTTATTCTTGGTTCTTTGGGAAATCCATACAGTCCTTTGATCCATAGCCTTTGCATCTGGCATTTCATAAACACACATTTTCCTACAACCATAGTCACATTTTGGTGATATATTCTAATTTATCTTCTACAAGGCCTTCCTGACAGGACTTCACAAGTAATTTTATGTCAAAGAAATGTGTGTATGTGTTTTTCTTTCTATGTCCACAGCTTCCTTCTGCTTGTTCAATGTAACAATAGACTATTCAAAAGGTGTCATCACTGCATAAAACCATCTTTACTCTGGGAGCAAAATAAAACTTTGTATTTTACTATTGTACAGAATAGGAAATCAACCACTGTCCTGTTCCAAGGTCTCAAATGATAACGCTGAAAGAATTCAGTGGGAGCTTTGTAGGGCAGGGTCATGTTCAGCTTTACTTCTAGTGCATGGGAAGCCACTGGAGTGGGTGGGGCTTTCTTAAAGATCACTAAGAAAGAGAAAGAAAAAAAGACCCCTCAGGATGCAAGGATGAGAATAGTCTGTAGGGAGAGAGGATAATTGTAGGAGAGGCGAGAGTAGTCCACGTGGGGCTGGCTTAGGCCACAGCAATCTTACCCAAGATCATATTGGAAAAGAGCTGTAAAGAAAAATAGGTGGATAATTACAAATAGGAAATCAAATGCATCTTTTTGCAACGCAGCCTTGGGAAAAAACAATAGCAGTTGAGTCAATAAGCCCAGAAACCCGGGGCGTTCTTGGATTGCTTGTGAGAAATCTGAGAGATATGCATATGCGTCAAAGGAGCAGGTAAGATTTTCCTCCTGCACCTTGATGCTTGTCATCTGTCATGGCCTTGCCTGGGTTCAGGAGAGTTCTCCATGTATTGGAAAAGTTGAGAAGTGCTCCTGGTGGTATGTCAAGATTTCTCTCTGTGCTATACCAAGCTGCAAAGGCTAATTAGAGTCTACCTAAGACATTTTCATCTCAAGCACCCGTCTACCGTCCGTCCTCAAATCACAGAAGCTGAGTATGTACAAGGACAAGTTCATCTGTGGCCATGAAGCTGTGCTCTCAGCATTCTTTAACCACCCAAGTTAACTATCCAAGATTTGACCCAATACACATAGGGAAAATATTTTATAAAGATGAGAGAATGGGAAATAACATTTATTAATCTCCTCTGTGTCAAAATGTGGTAGTTATTTTATTCATTGTCTCATTCATTCCTTTCTTCCCCAATTTATAAAAAAATTGAACTGAAGCCCAGCAAAGCCAAAGACATACAGCCAATGAGTGGCAAGGCCCAGATTTGATTTCAAAACTTTTTTTTTTTAAGGAAGCCAAGTATATAATATGGCTTTGCTTTCTCTAAAAGCTAATGTCTTAAAAAGTGAACAATTATGCTTTAAGCTTAGGTAGCATTACTTTTGGTTTTGTTAAATAAATACACACTCAATGTAAAGGTTCAAATAATTCAAGAGATGTTCACTTCCGCCTCCTGCCAATGCTCAACTCAGATTCATCCATTCTCCCTTCTCTCCCTGGTAAATCCAGAGCCTCCTCCAGTTCTTAGTCCAGATTTCCTTCAAAGCCTCCCTTGCATTCTTCACCTCGGCCCCCACCTCCCCGTAACCAGACAGAACCACTCCGTCCTCCACCTCCCGTAGATCTTCACTTCTGCTTTTGAAAGCACTTCCATAATATGCTGTTGGTGCCTCTCTCTCCTCCACTAAACTGTGTGCTCCAAGAAGGTAGGAGCCAAATCTTATTCATCTTTCTGCCATGAGCACAAATGCCATGGCACCAGTTGCAGCACAACCTGGTTATAAGGGGACATATGTCACCTCTATTATTATGGAGAGGCAGTATCACATGGCAATTAGGAATATGAACTCAGAGCCAGACAGCCTGGGTTCAAAACCTGGCTCTGCCCTTATGAACTGTAACTTTGGACAAGTTCGTTAATTAACCTCTCCATGCTTTGGTTTTCTCATCTGTAAAATGGGGATAATACTAGCACCCACTTCACAGCGAGATCATGCGAATTTTATGAGGCAGTATTTGTCTAAAGCTTCGAAAAGTACCTGGCACTACATAAATGTTTGTTTAAAAAATATTTCTTTAAAAATAAATATTATTCTAGCCCTATTCCTGTGCCACATCATTCAAGAGAGAAGAAAATACAGCTCCAATCTGAACTCGTAGGCTTGCTTTTTTCCCTGCGATTGTTCTCACCAAGTATTTGTAGTCAGTGCACATGGACAGTTAGCATGGGCCCCCATCCTGAAAAGAGGGATTTGGTCGCTAGAACTGACATCAGAGATCACTGAGTTTAAGCTTCTCATTTTATGGGTGAGGAAACCAAGATGAAGTGGCTTTCAGGGGGCACAAGGTTCATTCCTGACAGTACTTCATTTGCCAACCCAGTGCTCTTTCCACACATTCTCGGATAATACCAGCAAGCTTAAGTGTTATTAAAATTATTTAGAGAAAAAAATGTCAGCAAAACTTGTATGAACACAAGGCCAATGCTGATTAAACTGCTGTTCTTATTCAAAACAGACTGCATTGTTTTCCAACCAAAGTTGGATTCTTCTCCTTCTGGTGACCTCCTGTGCCCTTCTCCTTAGATGAAATTAACAGCATTTTCAGAAAATGCCTCTAACTGCTTAATGAGCAGCAGAAAGAGTTACAAAATGTTAAAACTGCCTTAGTTTGAATTGCCTTAGTGTCATGTGGGGAGAATCTCTTCAATTTTATCCTTCCAGTGGGAGAAAGTACAGATGACTATTACTATTAGAATGTGGGGTTATCAATGGAAAAGAATGCAAAACGTGCATGCTTTATTTTTAAGGGGTAAAGTGACATTGCAAAGAAATTTCTCATGTATGGGAAGAATGCTTCAGGCTACACCTGCAACCCAGAGATCAAGTTCACTCTCTGCTACCCTCATGGGTCCTCCAGTAAGATGTTTTGCGATGCAGTGAAACAGTCAAGCCACGGATATGAACCACTCAGTGGGTTCACATTCAAAATTCTCACACAAGCAAAATCACAACCAGCATGGTCTGTTTGAGAGCGGATGCCTGGCTTTTTGCTTGCTTTTCTTTGACTAACATGATGTGCAGCTGGGAAAGAGCATTTTCATAAATGTTTCATTCTCCCACCTCCAGGCGGAGCACCGCTGGAGCATGAATTACGGCCGCGGGGCCAACAAGCGTCTTTCCGCGAGCACATCCTTCCTCATTTGTGGTTGCGGTAGTGCCTCCAGCGGAACTGACGGGGTGCAAAGGGCTCAGCGTCGGGAAACACTCGCGGCTTCTGCGATTGCTGACCAATCCCTTGCTTACGAGTTTACCAGGCAGTTGATTGATGTGTTTTACTGAAAGCGGGGGGGGGGGGGGGGGGATTCTGCTGCTGCTGACTTCTCCCTTTTACGATTTCCCCTTTCAAGCACTATTTCCATTGTGTCCTAGTTGAACAATAAATTATTGTTCATCTTGTTTTAAGTGGTGAACAACTTCAATGGTTGCTCAGTGATAATGTCCAGAACGAATGCCCATCAGGAGACTCTCTTTGCGGGGATCTGCCATTGCAGCTGAACCCGCCGCGCTGCAGGGAACAAGCAAGGAGAAAAGGACGCGTTGTAGCCCCAAACACACACCCACTGCCGGCCTCGTTCACCTCTCCTGGAATTCCTCTTCCTTTCACATCCCTACCTGTGACATAAAACCACCCACAGAATCCATTTAACTTATTGAAAGGCCCTCATAAAATACTTTCATAATACCCGGAAAACTAGACATTGCCGAAGTAGAAAAATTGAGTCATTTTTAAAAGGAAACCCTCAAGGAGAGGTAAAGCAACAGGCGCTAACTCTGGGAGTATCGTGCCTTGGAGAACTCTGCTCCTCCTGGGTCTCCAGCTCCCTGATGGCCACCTTTGCCCACGCAGTCACAAGTTCAAAGCCTGCCTCTTCCCTCCACCTCATCACCAGTGCAGTCGAGTTCTACCTCTGAAATAGTTCTTAAAGGTGTTCCCCTCATCCCTAACCTCACTATCACAGCCTTGATTCAAATCATTACTCTACAACCGGTCTTGTGGTTCTCAAAGTGGGGCTCCCCTACCAGCAACATCAGCATCACCTGAGAACTTTTCAGAAATGCAAACTCTTGGACCCACTGCATCATATACTCTGGGGTGGCTCCAGCAGACTGTGTCGTAATGAACTCTCTGGGAGGGACTGATCCCTACTAGTCTGAGAACTACCATTGTATTTCCATTGCAATAGCATCCGAGCTTCTCTCCCTGCCTCTCATCTTGCCTCCTTCTGTACTACTGGACAGTGGTCCCCCTTATCTGCAGTTTCAGTTAATAAACTTGGGCAGTTCATTTAGCAGTAACATGAACTCTTGCATTGTCTTGCTCCACACTCCCCTGGGAAGGGAATTGTCCCTTTGTCCAGTGACTTCACACTGTGTACACTACCTGCCTATTAGTCACTCAGTAGCCATCTCAGTTATCAGATTAGTTATCAGAGATGGAGAGACCCCATTCACATTACAGTATATTGCTATAATTGTTCTAGTTTATTATTAGTTATTTTTGTCAATCTCTTACTGTGCCTTATAAATTTTCTCATAGGTATTATATATAGGAAAAAACATAGTATACAAAGGGTTCCATAATATATATGATTTCAGTCATCCATTGGGGATCTTGGAACATATCCCTTGCAGATAAAGTGGGACTACTGTATCTTCCCATAATGACCTTCCTAAATGCAAATATATGTGTGTAAATTCCTCTGCTTAAAACCCTCTTGCCCTATCCTAACTTCCTAAAATAGCATGAAAGACCATCCCTGACCAAAAAGCTTATGTCAACAATATGCTCCAGTTGATGCAACAAGAGGCTTGGCACCAATGGCGCTATCCAGGCTACGGATTTCATCCACAGGCAGCTCTTAGTGATCTTCGTATAACAGTAAGAAAGCAAAGGTAAAACATATTTTGGAAGACTCTTGGGTGACTTAGGAACCACTGCACTGTGTGGTGATTTTTTCAGATTTACTGAAAGGCAATCAAGGATGAGAAACAGGAGGTAAAGATTATTAATGGCTTGTCAACATGAGACATTACTGGTTGTAAGAATGTGGGTAATGAGTAACCTCTGTGCCTGTTTTCTCATTTGTAAAATGGAGATAGTAATAGTATCAACCTTACAGAATTGCAGTGAATAGAAAATAAGATTTTTGAATGTAGAGTACTTAGCATAGCTTGGTACATAGTAAGCACTTAAGGAAACGTAAGCATTATTATCACCAGTATTTCAATTCTTGATATTTTAACAGCCACAAAGTATGTGTTTGGAAAGAAAGTATAAATATGGGACAAAACATGTTCTGGAAATCATGAGAGCATAAGATTCAAACTGCTTATATCAATTAACTCTTTGCACTTGTCCTTGTCCAATTCATAGAAGGCCCACTGGAGGTTCTCACTGGTAAAGTTAACCAAATCTCAAATAATTGGTTCTAAGAATTTGAGAAGACCATGGGCAGAGCGTTCCTCAAAACTTTAAACAACTTGCCCAAGACTCCAGCTCTTGAAATGGAGACAAAAGTGGAAATATTACCTAATGAGATCTAACTCACAAAATGAAGTTTTATACATAAAGTTATCTCAGTAGATCAGTTTCCTTTTGACCAATCAGTATTACTCATCAGGATTTTTTTTTTTAATTGATTGATTTTCGAGAGAGAGAAAATGGGGGAGGGAGAGAAAGAGAGGAGCATCGATTTGTTGGTCCACACATTTATGTATTCATTAGTTGCTTCTTGTATGTACTCTGGCTGGGGATCGAACTCACAACCTTGGCATATCGGGAGGACACTCTAATCAACTGAGCTACCCAGCCAAGGCTACTCATCAGTTTTTTATAATGACTCCTACATTTTGTAGGCTAAGCTATCAGTAGCTGACAAAACTGGGAGGTGCTTCAATAAGAGGAAAATTTTTGTTCTTACTTCTAGATTCTGTTTTTTAATTCTTGGCCCAGGTGCCTAGTTTTATTAGGTGTTAATAAAACAATCAAAATCTAAGAACATCACCTCTCTGCTGTCCTAACTGTGTATCTTAGGAACAAGTCCTAATAGCAATTAGTCACAGTGTTTCTCCCAAGCTTTCTAAGTTTACTCTGTTCATTTTAGAATGTAAGTTTCAAATTTTGGAATCTATAATTTTGTGATTGAGAGACCTAGGTAATGGAAACTGAACTGAAGCAACTAATTCACATAATGGGGCTATTAACAAGGGAACTCATGATTGTTTTTAGTCAGATTTTAGGAGCTATAATGAAAGTAATGACCTAGAGGCAATTTTATCCCCATCACCTTAGTAACTGCTTAGGGGTCTTTGCCTGACTGGCAAATGTTTATAATGAATTTGCTTCTAACCCTAAGTGGCTCAGATAACATGTTTAGCTTCTCAGTAGGACTTGGGTTGCCAGAAAGAAACAAACAAACAAAAGTTACTGAGTTACAGCTGAAGGGGCCTGGCTTTGAAAGAAAGGGTTTCTAACGGGCTTATGCATTTTCTCTATGTCCATGGTAACAGCTAACATTTTTGGAATGCTAGATCTGTCCTCAAAGCCATGTTCAGTACTTCTGTGGATCCTCTCTTTCAATCTCTACAACAAGCCTACAAGGAAGCTTCTATTAACACTAGCACTTAATACATGAGGAGAGTAATGTATAGAGTATTTTAACTTCCCCAAGGTGGGAGAGTTGGCCAGTGTGGAGCAGCCATAGTCAGACCAGGCAGTCTGACCCCTGTGCCCATGAATGACAGGGCTCTGCTGCTGCCATCTTGAATCTGAAAGCCTGAGTTTTTTTAGCAATTCCTGGGATATCACAGTTCTTTTTCCATCTTTTAATTATCTTTCTCTCCTCTCTTCAGTTGCTAAGGAAGTCAGGACAAATTTTCAGGGCTCCCTGGGGAAAAGCCATTTAGCATACTGGAAAATGGCTTAGCTCTAATCAACCAGATACAGGCCCATATCTCAGCTCCACCACTCTAGCCGGGAGAACACAAGCCCGTGATTTCACCCCTTGGAGCTCTGTTTCCTCACCTAGAAAACAGCAACATAATACCCACTTAGGGTTATTGTAAGCACACAGTTCAATAGATTCATGTAAGTTGTCTTGCAGGAGACTATTGGTGATGCGTTTGATGAAAAGATGTCAGCCTCATATAGTAAGTATAAGCACTGTTTCATAAAATGTCTGGCATTGAGTCTTGTGCACATCCTACGATAACACCATGTAAAATGGGTTGGAGTTGGGCCCAACGTTTCAGAGCCATTGCTCTAACCCCTCTTCCCTCCTACCCTTTTTCTCTGGGATCTCTTACCACCCTCTTTTTGTTTCTCTTGCAGTGAGAAGTGGAATCCCCTTTCCCTGAGGACCTGAGCTTCCCGGCAGAGACATTAGAAATACATACACATTCATCACAAGAAAATAAACTCTTATTTTTAGGTCCTTTCTAAGCTGAGGCAAAGACACCAAGAACTTCTTCACAGTGTCCTAAGCTAAGTGGCAGAAATTTGTCTGATTCTCAGATGCTGCCCACAGTTATCTCTGTACATAGAAGAAAGCCCAGCACAGTTCTACCAAGTGGCTTGTCAGTAACCCTTAAGTCTCCAAAAAATTTCCCAAGGGAGTGTGTGTGGTGATGGGGATCAAATACCTCATCGCAATTCTTCTGGTTTTCTTGTGTTTATCCTATTCTCCCAACCACTTTTACTTATTCTTTCACCTTCTTAAATACTTCTATTCTTCCTTCTGGCCTAATAACTTATTGGAATGCAAAATGCTAATTTATAATTCAACATCATGTATTCTTTTTTTTTTTTTGTATTTTATTGATTATATTGTTACAATAGTTCCAATTTTCTCCCCTTTACTCCCCTCTCCCCAGCATCTCCCTCCCCCAGCAATCCCCCCTCAAGTCCATACCCATGGTTCGTGAAAAATAACTATCCCTCTCTCTCAGATATTAAGACCCTTTGTAATCTTGTAAAGGACAATGGGTGAAGGTCTTGTGCTCCTCTAGCTGCTTCAAGCTGGACATGGTCGTCGTCCTACCTACCCTTGGGTCCAGAAATCCCTAATAATAGTGGGGGTATGGAGGGGAGGGTAGCCTTCCCACATGGGGAAGGATCGTGCAGACTCCAGGTCAGTTGGCTGTCCCCGGACAACGGTGTGCTTGGTTTATGTATTCTTAATGACAATTACACAAAAATCAACATCCTTTAGTCCATTTGAATTACCACAACTCTTCGGGAAGTGGGTCATCAGGACATATCAGAACAGTAGTATTGATAACAGTTGTTTCTACTTTCAATCTACCATTAATCCATTCATCATCAGGTACATTAAGCTTACACTGAACTTCCCAAATTCAAGCAGCATCTCTACAAAGTGACTTATGAAGCTACCATTTGATTTGCTAATTATGCAGGCTTCTAGTAGGATTGCTCTACACTAAAAAGGCATCCCCATGGAAGCAAACAGCTCTATTAACAATCTAAAACATTGACACAGTCATTCCAAGCCAGTAGTATCATTACATACACAAAACAAGATGAAAAACACAGTTTATGAGGCAAGTGAAATCCCTTCCAATACAAGATGAAAAAAAAAAAAAAAACACCTAATATATGGTGATGAATGCAAGAGACGATCGTCATCCTCGTGATATATAGTTACTGTTCTTTACTGCAGAGTAGGAGGAAATGTTTCAATCATGTTATCTGGTGTTTTTACTTTTACCACAATAATTATTATTGACAGATTCATTTGGGGTAAGAAATGGTCTTTCAGAAAAACAATGGGGAATTATAGCAGAGCCCAGCGTATGGGAGCAGGTGTGCATTATAAAGCAATATGTGGCATAATGAGAAAAGCATTCTTCCCTATCCTATTAATTGTTGGCACTACCTGATAATCAAGAATTACTGACCCTCTCACCCTCCAGCTAGCAGATATTTGTGTATTGTAATGCACCAGGGCCCAAACACAAGCTCAGCTCAGTGTAATGTTGACAGCCAGCATTTCAGTAATGCTAACCTGAACTCGACCTATTCCCTCTGTGTTGCTATAACACAACTTGTGGATTACACATAAATTCCTTCCAACAGTCGAAATGTTTAGTAAATGATATGATGTAATTAATACACTATTGCAAAAGTTCATTGATAATTATGAAGATGATTTTAAAATATGGAAAATGCTTTAGACATGGGGTTAAATGACAAAAGAAGAATGCAAAAATGTCAAAATACTAAGATTACAGATATGCAAAAATGCAATTGGATGTATAAAATCAGGAAAAAGCAAGCTGTTGTATTGACAAGATGACAATCAATTTTTTTCTTTTGAAAATACCCTTTAATGTTCCTATATATTCTTATTATAAAAGTTATTTTAAAACCAAAGCTCACCTCTTACAAGAAAGTTAGTTACTCCTTACTATAAAATGCATAAAATAAAACCTGCATGTAATAAATGCTGAAGCTTTTTTTTTTTTTAGGTTCAAAAATAGTGTTGGAATCTGCCAAGGAATTGGTTCACATTATTCAATGTCAGACACATTTACACTCATATGTATTAGTAATTCTTTTGGTTGACTTTTCCTTGCCGTTGTCATGGCAACCGTTTCCACTGTCATTAGTACCTCTAGGGTCCAGCTTCGTACACATATTTTTAGGCTTTTTCTCTTCTAACAAAGCAATTAATATTTGTAGAATATCTGTATCAGAAACCCTGTCAACCTGTTCTGTCTCTCAGAACTGCTGAGCATTCTGTTTCCTTTTATAGGTGCTCCTGTTTCTCTTTATGGTACATTTCTTCACTAACTCTTACTAGCCTGTTTCTAACTATATACTATTTGAATTATTTACTGTTTCTAATTATATCCTACTTGGATTATTAAAGTTTCTTTTTCTCACACATATTTTATGTTTCCCTATCAAATGACCCTCTATTAATACATCACCAGTAAAATAGCACATTTTCATTAATGATCACTTTGGACCACTGCCTTAGAAGAGAATCAATAATTGAGACTTGAGAGTGATTTTGGACTGATAATCACAGGATTATATAACCTGGACTTCCACCATTCCAGTCCCAAGGAGTTCACAAAAACATAAGACATCCCCTTGCATTTTCTGACAGCTGGAATCATCTAATATTCCTTTCTAATAAAGTCTAAGAATATTAGCCTCCTCTTGCCATGTCAAATTAATTTTTTATAGTAATGACCAATGTGGTGAGGTTGCTACAAGATGGACTTATACTACTGAACAGAGAATACATTGTACACTTTTTGTTAAGCAATAACCACTATAAAAAGCCTTATCAATGTTACTCCCTTTGGCTCTAAATTCTTGTAGGAATCTTTTCTAAGAAAATAACCTAAAATGTAGAAAAAATTGGTATATATAATTTGTTGCAAAGTTGCTTATAATTGCAAAAACATTGGGAGCCATCTAAGTGTCTAATAGTATGTAATACCTACCAGGTAAAATATTATGCAAGTGATATACATATAATAGTATAGCAAGTGCAAGTGATGTAATTATAATTTTAAATATTAATTTAAAAATGGGATGGGAGTATGTGATAACTTCGTAAAAAGAATAAACTAAAGCATAAGCCCTATAAGAACAGGAATCATGTTTGTCTTATCTATCTTGTATCTACATAACATATAATATCTATAAATATTCATTGTATAAGTTAGTGAATGAATGGACAGATGAATATGTGTACTAAAAAATGGAAAGTAATACCCTAAATTTTAAAAAATGGTTGTCTTTGCTGTTTTCGAAATTGTTCTTTACTTAATTGTGTTTTCCATCTTATTAACTTTTAAAGACTGTTTGGAGGAGTCGAATTACTCTTCTAGGTCCATACCTTTCCTAGGAATCAATGCAGAATAAATCTATATCCATTTTATATAGAATCATTCAAATAGTGGAGGTCATTTGCAGTAATTGCAAACAGACTTTGTATGACATGAATTCCCAACCTCAAATAAGGCTTTATCTACTTTATTCGATAGGAGTAAATGTTTTTAAGTTAGGTAGAAAATCCATGTAAACTCTAGAATTCTGTACACATATGAGAATTCTGTATACTGAAAGTTTTGTATTATTTTATAAATTCTCTTCCTAATGCATGGGTCAGATCTTTTTTCATTTTCAAAATTTTTCTTACCTAATGAATAAAATTCAACTTCTTAGTCTGGCATTCAAGCCTTCCAAAACCTGGTTTCAAAGTATATCTCCAGTTTCATGTCCCATCATATTGCTCAAACCCTACACGCGAGCCCAGATTATTTGCCATTTGCTGTGTATACAATGCCTTGCCTTCCTACCTGTGATCACACTGTGCCCTTAACTTGAACTGCTCTTTTCCCTTCCCTCCTGTCAAAATCTTTCAACAACCACTCAAATATATCGTGGAATGCTTAAGATTATATCCCTTTTAAATTTCCAAATACTCAGGCATTTTAGTTTTTGCTGTCAAATCAATAAAAAATCGAAGCATCAATTACTCATTGTCCTTCTAATGAGTATCTACTGTGAGCAAGCTTCACTAATGATAAACATCCATGTTACCTGGCAGAGGTTCATTCAACTCCATCCTGACAGGATACTGTGTGTGCATGTGTGCATGTGTGTGTGTGTGTGTGTGTGTGTGTGTGTGTGATGGAGGTTTAGATTCAGGGTTAATGTAACCAGCACTCAGCAGCATCTGTTAAATATGTGCTTTGAGTGATGGAAAATAGCACATAGGAGAATTTTCTGGGATTGTGGAAACACTTGATAACTTTTTTCATAGTTCCAAAACTGAAGCATGGATCCCTGGTGGTGAGGGAAGAAGAAGACAGTAGTCATTTTCTAGCCTGGTAGGCGGGCCAAAAATAGCATGTGAACAAAATAAATAAATAAATTTCAAAGGACATTTGTTTCTACCTTTTAAGGCATACTTGGAAAAATTCATCAAAAAATGACATTTTAAAATGTTCCTCTTTTATAATGGTTGCCCAATACTAGCCTTCACCCTGCCAATGAGCACACACGCGAGATAAAACCACTAACCCAGAAAAACACCAACTGTCAGAAGAGACTGACACATGGCAACCTTGGTTAATTCAGGCACAGAAATGCCTTCACAGAGGTCATTTCCCTTCTCTCCCCCCTCCTGTGGGTGACACCTCCACACAGACACACCATTGCCTTGGAATCATCTATCTGCAGTCTTTTAGGGTATTCATTACATTTCCATTTCTTATAAATGTTCAGATTTTCATCCTCATCATTAAAGACCATGTTTATAATGCCCCCCCTCCTATTTGTATGAAAATTCACTCAAGCAGTTCATCCCCCATAAACTGAATACCCTACTCCTCACTGTGTACTTGCCTAAGTTCCTTAATAAGCACTAGCAGAATTACACCAATATTTCATCTCCCGATGCCTTTTTCCACTAATTCACTGGAGGATTGCTAGTTCAAACTATTTCAAGGGGCCAGATAATTGATTGATGCTGACTGGTATTACTCCATCTCTCCAGAAGACTGAACAAAAAGAAATGGAATTAAATCACTTCGAAGAGGAAATTCTGAGGCAAAAGGAAAAAGCTCCTTGAGCATATAAATCACATATTACATGAGTTTCTCTGAAGGTTTTACAACACCAACCATCAATGTTTTTTAAAAAGAAGTTAAGTCTATTTTTAAACCTCCAATCTCCTTGGAGGAAGTGATCTTGAATGAAAGACTTCTTGATATCTTTTTCTTCACAAAAAACAAACAAAAGTATGATTACCAAATATTACAGCAGCAGATGCTGCTAACTGCCTACTGAAAAATCCATTGTTTCCTCTTCCTGACCAAGGGACAATTCCCATGCTGCTGGAGATGACCATGCTACATGGCCAATGAGACGCAGGCAGAAGTGACAGAAAGGAGCTTCTGAGGAAGCTCTTCAAAAAGAAATCAGACTCAGCTGGCATGCTCCTTTTGCCCTTTGCCCTTTATGCTTTACTCTTTCCCATTCTTCTGACTAAAAGGCAAACTTAAGGTCTTTCAGAAATGCAGCCACCATCTTGGAAGTGTGAATAAGGAAACCGCAACAAACACAGCAGAGGAGGAAAACAGAGGCCCCTTCTGCTAGTACTCCAGCCAGGGATGACCTCTTCATCTATAAGACAAAAATAAACCCTTTCTTTGTGTAAACCACTGTAATAGGGCCTTGCATTGTCTATAGTTTAAACCCAAAGCTAACTGAGATAATTACATTCCCTCTTTCTTAAAACTACTTTTAGCTTCTGTGACACATTTTCCTGGTTTTTCTCTTCTCTCACTGTCCCCTTCTTCTCCTTGGCTGGATATTCTCTGTTCAGCCTTCTAGGAGCACTCCAGGGATTAGTTCTGGGTTCTCTGATAGGCAATAATGACCCCTGAAGTTGTTCACCTCCCAATCATCAGAACATAGGAATATTTTAGCTAACATGGCAAAAGGGACTTTACAGATTAAGGATGTTGACATGAGGAAGTCATTCCGGATTATCCAGATGGGCCCAATAAAATCACAAGGATTTATAAGGGAAAGAGAGGGGCAGAAGAGGCAGAGTCAGAAAAAGTTGTAACAATGAAAACGGGTTGAAATTATGCACTTTAAATATGGATGAAGGGGCCACAAGCCAATGAAAGCAGGCTGCCTCTAGGAACTAGAAAAAATGAGAAAAGAGATTCTGCCCTGGACTCTCCAAAGCGAGCTCAGCCCTGCCAACACCTTGATTTCGGCCTAGTGAGAGACACGTTTTTGACTCCTGACCTCCAGAACTATAAAATAATACATTTGTGTTGTTCTAAGCTACTACATTTGTAATAACTTGTTATGGCTGCAGTAGGGCACTAATATAGGCTCCAGGCCTTGCTCTATCTTGAGGTTCTTCCTAAAGGACCTCAAGGCATCCCGTGGCTGTAAATGCAACTATATCCGAAGACCACCAAATCTTTCTCAGCAAATCTGACCGCTCTCCAGGACACTAGATTCATATATCCAAATTACTTCTTGGGGGGGGGGGGGGGGAGTAGCAGCCACTTGGCAAAATGCAGACTTACCTAAGTTTGTTTTTGTCTAATCTTTTCTGTACTCCCCGTGGGAAGAGGTAGCACCTGAGGATAGTGAGGATATGGTGACAGAGCAGGCCACCATCTCCTTCATTCACTTGTTCTTTCACCCAAATATGATTCTTGACCCAACCCGGCATGTGCCAGTTGCCATGCCAGTCCCCAAAAGTGGATAGAGCATGTTCTGTCTTACTTGTCTAAGGTATCTCAAACTCCACATAGCTATTTTGGAAACCCTAATTTTCCTAACTCATCCCACACACCAGCATCTCTCCTTGTGCCCATCCTCCAAAAAACAAAACCTGACTCCCTTCCAGGACTCTGCATCTCAGTAAACTGCAGCAGCATCCACCCAGTTGCTTATACCAAACACCCAACAGCTTACCTTCCATTCATTCCACTTTTCCTCCCTTCACACTTCCAGCCTATAAGCAAATCCTGCCCATTCTATCTTCAAAGCATACCCCAAGTACATTTCCAGTCTCCCTCTCTACTGCATCCAAGCCTCCACATCTATCCCATGGGATGCTGTGACCCCCTCAAACACCTAGTCCCCACCCACACAGCAGCCAGAAGTAGTACATTTTCTCATGTAAATCAGACAACTCCGTTCCCCTTCTTAAAACCATCCATGACATCTCAATGCACTTAACAATGAGACTCCACCTCCTTGTGCTGGCCCTGAGACTTCCCTGCCTGTTCCCAACTGCATCTTTGTCCCATTCCTGACCTGCTGTGTGCCAGCCATGCTTCCTCCTTTAGAACATGCCAATCTTCGCATTGCATTAGGAGGTTTCCTCTAGCTTTGCTCTCTGCCTCAAACGCTCTTCTCTAATTTTCTCTCTTCAACCTTTAGATTAACTCCTCAGCGAGTCTTTCCTGGCTACCCTAGATACAATATCTTGTTATTCTGAAACACCTCCGTATTTTAATTCTTTGCAAAGTGTACATTTCTATCTAATATTTTTCCTATTAGTTCATTCTGTTTCTGCCAAGAAGAATGTAAAAGTTGTGACAGCAATGGCTTTGTCTTTTTCACTGCTGTGTGCTCTGATCTCTAGAAATCGTGCGGCACATAGTAGGTGTTCCACAAATATTTGTTGTATGAGTGAAAATTTTTCCCAAGACCTGTCATTACAGTTCATGAGTAAATGAGAGCAGATCATATTACAAGATATCTTCACTATCATCATTCTTAACAAGTAGCACTATATTTGATTTCCTTGATGCTTTTTATGTCTTCTTTACTGGATGTGAAGTCCTTGAAAATAGGAATTATGAAATTGGTGCAGTGACTGATACATTCAAGACAGTCAATCATCCTATTTGAATGAATCAATGAATGAATGAATGAGAAAAAGAGGACAATAGCCTGCTTTGTCATATGCATCCTTACGTTGCTCACCACATAGGAGAAGCGTATAAAGATATAAACTAAATTAAGTGTTAGAAAATTGACACAAAAATAGACTAAATTAAGCCTGCATTCTGTAAGGGGGCTGCTTATATGACTAGTTTTCACCCTGGTCAGTGCAAGTCAGATAGGACCTACCTGAACCAGGTATCCATGCAGACTGATACCCTAAGGATCCTCTGCTTAGGAACACTATAAAGAGTTTAAAAGGATTTGTAGGGAATTCCTAAACCCTTATGTTGTAATGAGAATGAGATACAGTTCGCTAACTATCTGAAAAGTCATAACAAAATCGAGTGGATTCTAAGATCAGTCTCATTTCACTATGGAACCAATAATAATATAATTGCATTATCATTTGCACAGCTAACATTTACAGAAAATTTAGTAGGCTCTAGAAATTTTGCTAAGAGCTTCACATGAGATGTGCTACCATTATTCTTATTTTACAGAGAACATAACTGAGATTGAGACACACAAGGTCACATAGTTAATACATAGCAGATCCAGGATATAAACCTGGTGTTCTGACACCTGAGCCCACACACTTAACCACCACACCAGCCTGAATTAACCAGCACAGCCAGGAACCAGCTAGACTTTCTCAGATGGTTCTCTCTGGACCCTCTCCTGAATGGCTTCAAAAATGTGGCTCCCATTCCATCCAGCCTGTCCTCTGCAGGGCTGTCTGGATGTCTTATGTTTGTTTCAGGGCTCTTACTACAAAGACCGGTCTCTGGTTAAGTACTTACTCAAAGGCTGATTTCATCATGTGCTAAATCCCTAAACATCTGGCTTGGCTTCGCTCCCCTGTATTCGGGGTAATACTGTGCACGGCTGCCTGGTGCTGGAGCTCCCTGGGCCTCCAGTCCGAGTGCTCTGCAGCTGGCTCTTTGGCCCTGATGTTCCCCGCTCTGTAGCTGAGCTCTGGCAGCAGGATTAGCATATTTCAGTCCCTTTGACATAAAAGGTACACATGGGCTTGAAGTGGAAAGTTAAAACAACTCCCTCCTTGGACAGAAACAATGACATTCCCGAGGAAACACTGCTGAACAACCCCACATAAAATGTTTTGTTACTTCACGCCCATTTTTGGATAGGTTATTCTAGAATATGCTAATAGGGAACAGAGCCTTGTAATCACATTGGTAGATTCCAAATTGAAAACACTTTAATAAGCAACATCGCCAGGTACTTTCAAGTGTTCAGCATTTCCACCCTGCAGCACACACACTAAGAGCATCAGTCTTTCGGCACTTGGGCCGTACAATGATACATTTGTCTTTCTATAGTGCTTTTGGCTTTGGCATTTGGCCATTTACCACAAGGGAGGTGAGGACAATTGGGATAAAAGATGGAAACATGTAGTTCTGCTACTTTTTTCCTACCCCCTCCCCCTGCAAAATGTAAAAGGCACATGGTTTCTACATCATGTCTTTGCTTGGGGTTCACATTATGGGGATATTTGAAGAGCCCGGGAGAATTCCAGCCAAATTGGAAAGGAAAAGGTACCATGATAGTCATCAGTCATGTTTTCAAGCAGTTATCATCAGCATCGTTTTTAAATGCTGAATACAAAGGAATATGAATAAAGAGTATTTTGAAAACTCAAAAAAAAAAAAAATGTCTCTACATTTTAACTGCTAAAAACCTCCCGCCTCACTAAATGCAATAGGTGAATTCCAAATGGAGGCCATGTAGCTTTAAGAAAATTAAGGCCCTAAACATAGTAGAAAATTAGCCAATCATGATTATCAAAAATAATTTGTCTATCTTGCTTAGTGCACAAGGCATCGCTTATATTCAAAAAGAAATATTCTGGCTTTGTGGTGTGGCAGCTTCACACAGCTGTCAGAAGCCAGTTTTCTTATCAGTCCAGCAGGAGTGTAATTAAAGACAATAGCCAGAGCAGCTGTATTGAAAAAACAAGTCATTTGTCTTCCCCTTCCCCCACCTCTTCTGTTCAAGTAGTTAATCTGAACATAGCATCAGCTCCAATCGTCAACACTTCTTCAAAAGGCAGAATAATAGGAAACATATAACTGTTTCCCACTGTGGATTGTGAGGGCTGAAAAAATACTTGCTCTTATCTTGTTATTGCATTATATAAAATGCAAGTAATTTAGGTCTGAAAATTCAAATACTCCTGAGATAGGGCAAGATTTTGGAGAATGAGAAAAATTACCTCGGGGAGGGAGAGAACCTGGGAAAACAGCTTATACTCAGGGTTATTCTGGAAGATGTTTAATAACATGGTCTCCACAGGAAAAGCCCTTCTTTGTAACATTTTCCAAAGTCTGTGGAATGAATATCCCTACCTTAGCTGATTTCAGGCAGCCAAGGTGGCATCACTGAACAGAGTTGGAAAAAGATGGACATAGAGACTTCCGGCCAAGATGGAGGCTTAGACGGACACGCTAGGTCTCCCTCTACAACTATACAGGAATACAACTACTTCAAAACAAAGGATAACTAGAAATTCCAGAAAATAAAACTACACGGAAGTCCAACATATGAAGTTATAAACCAACGGTGCCATTTGGGCAGGTAAGAGTTAAAGTGGGCAGTGCTGTTTGCGGTCGCACCCAGAGCGGCGGGCGGCGAGGAGTCCCGGTGGCCAAGCCCCTGGCGGTGCGCGACCCCGGCGAGGAGTCCCGGAGGCCAAGTCCCTGGCGGTGCGCGACTCCGGAGCTGGGGAGAACGGCTACGCAAGCCCCTGGCGGTGCGCGACCCCGGCGAGGAGTCCCGGTGGCCAAGTCCCTGGCGGTGCGCGACCCCGGCGAGGAGTCCCGGTGGCCAAGTCCCTGGCGGTGCGCGACCCCGGCGAGGAGTCCCGGTGGCCAAGTCCCTGGCGGTGCGCGACCCCGGCGAGGAGTCCCGGTGGCCAAGTCCCTGGCGGTGCGCGACTCCGGAGCTGAGGAGAGCGGCCGCCGCATCGCCTTGAACAGTGAGGCCCAGGGGGGCGGGAGGACGGATCCCGGTCTCCTAGCTGAATAACTGTGTGAATCCATCTTGGACCCCCGCCCCCAAAGAAAGCACCACAGGGCTGCGAAATAGGTCGCAGACAAGCAGGCGCCGGTCGCTAATTTGTGACGCGTACGCAGGCACTGCCCCCACAGCCAGCCCAAGAAAACAAAAAGCATCTGTCAAAATGAGGCAGGCAACTTTAGAAATACCGGTAACACAACTCACCAGGCAGCAGATAGAGAACCTGACAGATGAACAGATAAGAAACCTGTCAGAGGCTCAGTTCTGGGCCATTGTTATCAGGTGGCTTACAGAATTCACAGAAGAGCAGGAAAAAGATATGAAAGAAGCGAAAAACTTTCATAACGAAAGGAACAAAACCGCATACGAGATAGAAGGAAAGGAAATAAAATCCAGAGTTCATTTCAACAAACTGGAATTTGGAGAAGGAACAAGCAGTCAACCAATGCAGAGAGAGGAAATGGGAAGCAACAACGAAAGGATCAGAAACCTCTGGGACAGCTATAAAAGGCCCAACATAAGAATCATTGGTTTGCCAGAGAATGAGGAAGATGAACTAGAACTTGAAAAATTGAGTGAAAATATAATAAAGGAGAACTTCCCAGACTTGGGAAAGGGAATAGACCTGCAGGTCCAGGAAGCAAGGAGAGTTCCCAAGAGACTGGACCCAGGGAGAACCACTCCAAGACACATTATAATCAAAATGTCAAAAATTAAAGATAAAGAGAGAATCTTAAAAGCAGCAAGAGAGAAGAAAAGAATTATGTACAAAGGGGTCCCAATTAGACTATCAGCTGACTTCTCAAGGGAAACCCTACAGGCAAGAAGAAACTGGCAAGAAATATTCAAAGTAATGAAAATCCAAAACCTACAACCACGAATACTCTATCCAGCGAAATTGTCATTCAGAATAGAAGGACAGAGAAAGTGTTTCCAGGACAAAATAAAACTGAAAGAGTTCATTAGATCCAAACCACTGTTATATGAGATGTTAAAGGGACTGGTTTAAAAAAAAAACAGAAGCTAGGGAGATGAAACAAAGGCAAACTAAATAGGCAACGAGAGGGAAAGAGGAACTGTGGGTACGGGAAGCATATTGGGGGGAGGTCAACAGGGAGGGGGAATGGGGAAAGGGAGGGAGATGATATAGGAATTGGGGATCAAGGTAGGAGGGAATGGAATAGACGGAGAGAGGTTGGGAGGAACTGTATGCACAACTAATGGACATAATCTAAAAGGGGGGGACAACTGGAGGGAGGGGGGCCACCGGGTGGAGGGGAGCAGAGGGAAGGGAAATTGGCACAAATGTAATAATTTAATCAATAAAACACATTAAATCAAAAAAAAAAAAAAAAGAAAAAGATGGACATAGGATGCCATTATACAGCGTTTCCAGCACACCTACAATATAGTATGTGCAGAATTCCTGAAAACAATCATCTCTCACAAGCCAATACAAGCTGAGTCCAGCCCACCACTGTCCACAATATACTCTTGCTACCATATTACTGGAAGTAATATATAGCCCTCTAGTTATAACAAGTGAAAGAGAATGCATAAGAACAATATTCATCTTTTTCAACAATGGGATTTGGTCACTACTCTAATAATTTTCTCAACACCTACCTTTCTACAATGATCTCCCTAAAGCCAGAAAAATGCATAATCTAGGATCATGTTTATGTGTTGTAACTTAAACCATGAAAACCGAGGTACTTTTCATAATCATTATTGTTGAGAATGTATTTTATAACCCTTTCTTCTTCTTCACATGTATGTAACTAGATGCTAATAAGATATTTTGACTGAGGCAGCAAGACAATACTGTCACATGCCAAGTGAAGTGCAAAGCTATGTTGAGAACTTGCAAAAGAGGTGATGAAAAAGGAGCACATAGACTTCCACTTCTGGGAAGATGGAGTTTTTCCTTCCCATCCCACTAAGTACAGCTAAAAAACTTGAAAATTGTAAAAAATAAACAAACAAAGAAAGGACAACTTCGAAAGAGAGAAGACAGAGAGCAGCTAGCGACTTAGAGTAGTAAGTTTTCATGCTTTTAACCTTACTTCATAAATCCCAGAGTAGAAGCTGAAGAAGCCAGCCACCTAGAAACAGCAATGGGTGAAGAATAAGCCCCCCAAGAGCCTGTGCTCTCTGTCCAAACAGCCTGGTGAGGATGTAACTGTTCTGTTTCGTGACTGGGCTGATGCCGGTGTCCCGGCTGTGATGTTATCATTGGAGGAAACTGAGTAAAGGATACACAGGATCTCTCTCAATTGTTTCTTACAACTGCATAAATGTATAACTATGCCAAAATAAAAATAATTAATTAAAAAAGGAACAGTTATATCAGGACATAAAAGGATCAGAAGTCAAAGGTTAGGAAATTTTGGAGAAAGCTATTAGTTATTAGTGTACCAAGAGGTCCAATTGACCTCCCAAGGTAATAAACTAAGGGTATTTCCTCCATGCCTGCAAATGAGAATGGAGGAGCTTTAAGAAGACCCCTTGGAGAGTTTGATATTTGGCCTCCAAAGATGGGACCATATTAACTGACTCTTATCTGAAAAATCTAAAGGGCAAGAAACCAACTGGCTAGAGACTTTGATAGAAAAGCAAATAAGAGGGGCTCCTTCAGGCAGTGAACATTCCCGGAGTTTGTGAAACAAAGGGGACAGGTGACTATTTCCTGTGGACCAAATGGGGACCACCCCCAAGAGAGCTAGCACAAATCTTCTTAGATCAAGTACAAGAGAGTCACCCAGAGGCACAGAAAGGCCTCAACAGAAAGAAGCCAGGATACTTCTGAGTTCCTGGGGAATGAGGGAGCTTCAGAAGAGAAAAAATGCCCCCATCATTGGAACGGTGACTCTTCTCTTCTCAGGAATGAAAAATCAACATGGGAGGAGGAACAAAAGTCCTAGGCTGTGAAGGAACAGGCAACGCTGTCCCGTGCTCACATGCGCTGTTTTCTCGTATTACCACAAGATGGCAAACGCTCACTATTGGTTCTCAAATTGAGCAATCCTATGGACTTCTGTCAACGGGAGCTTCTAATTATTTTTAATCATCACATAAACAGGTGAAGGTCTTCATTATTCAAATGTACTTTGAAATTGTTTTTTAATTAACATAATTGCAATATGAACAGCAAGAGTAAATTCATTAAAATTAAACAATTGAATGGAACCACTTTTTTCTTCCTGAACATATTTTCTGATGTGGTGGCCTTTCATGAGATGACATATTTCTTTAGTTTTCTCTCTTATTTGCACTGCTCTCCTCATACCCCTCCTCTGAACCCTATCCCCACCTCATCCTTCTCTCCAAAGGGGAAATTCTGAAGTCACATTCCAGGGCATGGATCATACCATATTTGCTAATGGGTAGAGCCACCAGGCATGAAAGGGTCAGCATAGCCCTGGCCTGGTGGTTCAGCTGGTTGGAGCACCATCCCATACACCAAAAGGTTGCAAGTTCGATTCTCAGTCAGGGCACATACCTAGGTTGTGGGTTCCATCCCGGGTCAGGGCACAGACAGGAGGCAACTGATCAGCATTTCTCTCTCGCGTTGATGTTTCTCTCTCGCATTGATGTTTCTCTCTTTCTCCACTTCCCTTTCTCTTTAAAATCAATTAAAGAACAAAAACAAACAAACAAAAATTGTCAGGTGAAGATTTTTTTTAAAAGAAACTTTTTTTTAAGAAAAAATGGTCAGCATATGAGTGTGCCCCCTCTCTTCTTTCTCTTTGTTATATGATCCTGAAGTAAAAAGGTGACCCATGTCCAACCATGTGCTCTCTGAGGACGATATAATGGTTCTCAAAAAATCTTAAGAGGAAAAAAGAAGGTTGTAGAAAGTTACTGTAGTATGACAGTATCTATTTCTCATGTTCTCTTTTCCATCCATTTTAATAAAAAGCATTTTAACAACATACTTTTTAAATTTTGTACCCAATACTATTTCATTCAAAATTCTTGAAGTTCTAATTTTGCTGCTTGTTCCTGGTGACTCTCACTCAAGGTGAATTGTTTCCATATGTGTTTCATACTTTCAGATTGTGAGCACATGTTTAATGGAGCCTCTGATTTGAAAGCTAACTGTATAGCAAAGGTGTTCTCATCATTTATTCTTTAACAAATAGTAACTAATATGCAGGTAGACCTATTCATAATGTCTGCCCATTAGGAACTTTAGAGTTATATCTACCTGTACTGTTTGGGTCAGATAGTCAACATCTACTCATAATATTAATAGCTAACATTTATTGAGCAATCATTGGGTGCCAAGCATTTAATATGCATTACATGTAATCCTTCAACAACGCTTTAAGGGAGGTACAATTATTATCCCCATTTTATAGATGAGAAAAGCTGAGGCTTATAGAGAGTTTGATAACTTTTCCGTGGTCACTCCTCATAAATTGTAGAACCAGACTTTAAAATTATGTCATCCTCTATTATAGGCTAACTTATGTAGTCACACATACATTTCAAAGCACTCAGGCTCAGGCATGAAGCAAAGGAAACACTATGAGACCAACAGCAGAGAGACAGGATGGAGATCCAGTTGTTCCTCACTCATTTGGGAGTAAAACATGGGCGGAGAGTAAATAACCTGCTGCAGAAACCAGCCTCCGGGAAGACATGTCCAAGGTCTGGTCTGAAACAAGGTTTCATTTCAAGTTTCACTAAATAGGGAGACTCAGACCGCTGCTTCCTACCCCCACATCAGAAAGCTCTGGGCTTTCAGGAGTCCAGCTGCAGGGAGATTGAAGGAGAAAATAAAGCTCAGAGTTCTGTAGTAGAGGCAGACATGAAAGCCCAGAAGTATGGTTGCACCAAAGTTTACTAATACGTCAAAGCCCACCACCTCCTACACACATTTTATTAGGAGAAAGAAATCGGGATTTTCACAACGTGCTGTGGTATTTGAAAATGCCACTGCATGGGACTGGAGGACACAGCTCTGTAAAATTTATATTTTCTGGATTTTAAACACAGGACAAGCTCAGAAGAAGATTTGTCAAGTTGAAATCATGAGAAGCTCACAGTAAAGTGGGAAGGAGCTACTAAATAATACTTTGAAGTCATAAGATAGCTAGATGATCAGTGCCAGTAACGTCAAGGATGCTTGTGCTCAATTCCTAGCAGATACAACCCCCTCTAAGGAAAGGTATTTTAAAAAACGCAGACTAAGTGAAATATAATAAAATTCTTACATCCCAATAGAATACATTATACAGCCTTGAAAATCTTATGTTAACTTTATACCACTATTTGCCATCTATAAAAATTCTACCTGGAACAATTAAGAGAAAAAAACTGTATATATTTTTTTCAAAATAACCCATTCTCTTGCATATTTTAGAAACAAGCACTGTGTAATTATTAAACTATCAGATTCTTGCCTGAGGCTGATTAATCTGCGGAGAACACCAGACAGGGCTCTTGTTAATGAAGACGTGGCCAGGGGTCAGTTCTTAGGAAGGCTCTTCAAGGTCACTGTGTTTTGTGACTTCCACCACCCCAGCAGGAGGCCAGGGGAACAAAGCAAAATAGAGGAGGGAATAGCCCTACGAATAGCAGAGGAGTGGCACTGCCTTCATATGAAAAGGAAAATGTGTTATTAGGTCACAGCCTATGTTTAATAGGTAATTCATTCAAATGACCTGCCATTTTATACCCTGTAATTTGATGTGGCTCTCCTTTAAAAAGCACACTGAACAGACACATATTTCCCACTTACATTAAAAATCACAGCAGTTTCTCCTGTCACCAGTATGGCCCATGTCAAGGATGAGGACATGAAGGTGAGCATTCCAGGGAACCTCATGCAGACCTCTGGACATAACTGCCTGTCATACCATCCCTCTGCCTCCATCTGCCCTCTTCGCCTCTAGGAGCCATGTCATCCCTGCGCAGGGGCCTTGCCTGCTCTCCTTTCCACTTTAGAGCTACTGGCACCTGGACCATTTTGCAGGGACTCTCTCCCTTTGTGCTGCGGTATAGGACTCAGTTTCCCTGGGTGCAATCCCCCAAAGTAAGCACCGGGAGCATATTTGAGGGTGTTGCTGTTGATCACAATGGGGAAACAAAGAGGTGTTAACCACAGTAACAAATACTCGTAAGTTACAAACTGATAAGCCTACTCAGGTCCCCCAGTAATTGTCCTCTGGGAAGTACAGTTCTGGAGATAGAGAAGATGTAATATGTTTCCAGAAAGATGAATGCTCTACCATTTAGTAGCTTATGGAATAACTGTTCAAAGTAAGACCAAGCTGCCTTAAAAAAAGAAGAGATGAGGGGGTGCAGAGGGGACCTGTGTATTTATTAAGTGAAAATGAAGTGGAGAACAGATCCATTTTGCGTTTTTTTAAAAAGGAGAAAAATATATTTATTTGTAAATGCCTAAAATACCCCTAGAATGAAACACTAGAAACAGATAACACAGAAGGGATCTCGGTGGCTGGTGGGGTCTCTTGGCAAAAAAAAACTTCTCTCTATAGTCCTTTTTATATCTTTTGAAGTTTCATTCTTTCCTCTCGTCGCCTCTTTACACATGAATGTACTCACCACTCCATAGATACGGATAAATCTATGGTAGACAGATGTCAGTGTTAAGAATCTGAAGAGATCCTCCAAGTCTGTGGCATGAAAAAGATGGCCCTCTCCCTTCCTCTCAGTCACTCCTGTCTTCGCCCAGCCACCCATTAAAGGATTGTCGTGAAGGTAAAATGCATTCTTGAAGTATAAGAAAAATATAGTAGACTCTAAATAACTGGTTCTCTTCCCTTCCCCATTTCTCTCCTCCACCCTGCCCCCACTTTACACAGAGCCTTCCTCTTCTTAAAAATAAATTTTGAAGAAAGCTCTGGAGCCATATTTAATACCTTATGAATTGTTAAATCGAGCTTTCAAACATTTTTACAGACTTTGTGGAAACATACCCTTTGTTGCCGGAGACTTTCATCTTTATTTGAGCACCACCAGTAATACTTAACCACCTCAAGTTTAAACATTCTCTGAAAATTAACTTGAAAGCCTTGCAAGTCTTCTGATAAAAGACAGTAGTCTCCTTCACATAATGTTCCCCTTCCATCAAGCATTGTTCTAAAGAAAATTACCATCCTCAAGTTTAGTAAAAACAGTTGGATTCAAGGGAGAATTGATTGTTGCAGATGGCCCTCAACTTCTGTTGCAGCTTTGGATACATTCTTCCCACGTAACCAAAAATTGTTAGTCAGATATGAAAAATGAGAACTCAGCCCAGCCATAGAAAATGTAGCAAGAGCCAATAGCTTTCATTTCTGCAGAGCCGGAACTGAGGAAAAAAACAAAAACAGTAGGTGAAATAAAGGCACCACATTAAAATATTTGTCAATTTGCTAATACTATTGTTGAAAACCATTTGCTCCCTACACTGCAAGAGAATTCTACATCTTCACTGTTTGCCATAATTCCTGCAAGGTGGAGCACACCTCACTGCCCATGGTCAAACCTGGCCATGGACTTGATTGGCCAATGACTTTCAGCAGAAATGGCAGTGTGCGTTTGCCAATCAGAAGCTTAAGAGGCCTGATCTTGCTTTTTAATCTCTGCCTGAACAACAGTAGGCCCTAGATGGGCTGCTCCATTCACCTGGATTCCAAAATTAAGCCTTGTGGGAAAGAGCCACATGGCACAGAGCCACAGCCACAGCTGCCACCACGGGCAACCTGCAGCACCAGCGGGGAGCTTCAGCCCGTCCACAGAGCACAGGCAATGAGACAAAGAAATCAGTCTCTGCTGTTATTTGCCACTGATATTTGGGAGGTGCTTTTTATCACAAAGTAGATGATTAATATTGGCCCTGGCTGGTTTAGCTCAGTGGATTGAGCGTCGGCCTGCGAGCTAAGTGTCGCTGGTTCGATCTTCCAGTCAGGGTACATCAGAGAAGGAAAACTCTGACTCCAAAAAACCTCCGCTGCCTTGCGGCATACCTCTTCAGGGGAAAGGCTAAGGGAGTAAACCCTGACAGAAAATCCGGAGCCGGAGTCCCTAAGGCGGTTTGACGTTGTAGTCAACACCGGCAACTCCTGCGGCGCACCTGAAGCCAAGCTGTATTGACTCCGTCTTTCCCTTGGACCCTTCAGCTGCGAAGAGAGGGAGGGTCTGCTGCATGGGCAACAGCAGACCCTCCATATTACCCTGCCCAGGCTCTGTAGCTTCAGCGTCATCGCAAGATGTCAATTCAACACGGGAGGAGACAGATACCATGCCACTCCCGAGTCGGACTGCACAGCCATTCTCGGCGGTGCAGATGGACTCTTGGGAAGCTACACCATCGTCTCTCGAGACGGACGGCTGCCGACGGAGATGATTAATACAACAAACAAATTATGATGCACTCATCCCAAGACTGGGGAAACTAGGTGTCTGTGTTCTAGGAAAAGAGGGAAGGAAATGAACATTTATAGAAAATTTGCTCAAGGCCAGCTACTGTTGCAGGAGTTTTCATGAAATTGCCCACCAACTGAAATAACTTCTTGAGTCCCATCTAGAAAATGAGAGGCTAGGGTTCTATCATCTTAAGTTCTCACAGTTGCATTCCACTGGAGACTTTTGTATTAAAAACAATATTAGAGATAGATAGATAGATTCATGACGTAACGTATAGTCACTGCCTTTTTAAGGGAGTGGGTATCTGGCCTAGATTAAGCCCCGTGATTTTTAAATATGTTAGTGTTTTAAATGTACCAAGAATTATTAGTACTATTTCCAGAGAAGACAGTTCATTAGTGTTTGAATTTTTTTACCTCAGAAAACAAACCCATTTTTATTTCCTATTTTCACCTACTTAATATTATCTAACTACCCAAAATCTTAGAATTATTCCATTTTTAAGGGCAATCTTTAATTAAAACTTAGCTTTCTCTTATATGCTCATGAATTTCATTAAGATGCCTACAAGTGTAATGATATAAATGTGAATCGAACTACTAATTTGTCTTTTCCAAAAGTTTAAACTGGTAAGAATTATTGTTAAGAGATTTCAAGTCATCAGAGTATAGTATTATTAAAGATCAATACCACCATCATTAATAAAAGTTGGGTGTTGTTCTAGGAAGGGAAATACATCTAGAATTTGACAAATGGATTTCAAATAAAGAAGAGTGGAAATAATCTATTCAGGCTGAAAGAAAGCTTTTAAAGGCAGGCAAAGTCAAATGTATCATTCTGAAACAAAAATTTTCCTATGGCTGTCCTGACTTTAAAGGAAAAACATCTGTAGAAAGATACCATAAACATCTTTTAGTGACATTAATATTTTTAACCATTTTATGCAACACTTTAACTATAGACCTATTGGATAAAACAAAGTATCTATAAATGTGCCAATCTTTTCCATGTTAGGAAAAAAAGAATGTTGGAACAGAATTAGAAACAGGGTATTATAAAAAAATGAGGAGGCTATTTTTTTTCAAATTCAGTGCTAGGAACACTCACTTAACATGTACACTGTTACATCTGCGTATGAAATATAGGCACAGACTGGAAAATATAAAAGGTAAGTTAGATGAGGTGATTTTTGGTGATGTTTTGGTTTATATATCTTTTATTATTGTTATAATAATACTTTTAAACAATTACATATAAATGCTGTTGCTAGTATTTTATACAGATACTAACCTTAATGTTCTATTTATATATCTTAATTATAATAAATCTAAGCAATGATGCTCTTTTGCAGAAAACATATACATCAGTAGCACAAGGGGATAAAATGGAATACGAAAGCATTTACAATCCTACAAAAATTCTAAATTAAGTCTTTTGTCTTTACGTGGTTATATGAATAGAGGGAAAATAATGGTATTTCATCCCTATGACTATAAAATTAATAATAATAACTTTTTTAAAACAAAATAAAGTAATAATGGAGTTCTACTTCCAGGAATGCATGATACATAATTTTAGAATAGTCCTCATATTAAGAACAATTAAAAAATGGGCACAGTGTTTAAAATGTCCTCAAATCACTAGCAGGGCAGTGAGAAGTTGTGAGACCAAGATTTAAGAGAAAAGGGAATCCGAGAGAGGTAATTCCAGAAGTCAGGACACTTTTCTTCTCAAGGCCAGTTACCAGTCCTGAAAATGAAAACAACAGATGGGAAGCTGAGAGGTGAGCTCAAGTCTCTTCAGTCTCACATGATGAGCGGAATGAAAATTTGAGTTCAAGGCATGCCAAGGGGACGGGGCCCTGCACGTTCATTCAGTGAGATTCTGACAGACCAGCCCTCACAAGGGCTGAAGCTCAGATTTGAATCTGGTCTCAGTTTCTGGTGGAATTAAGTTGATCTGTCCAGACGAACTGTCTACCAGAGCCAAAGGAAATCTTCCTTGGATGAAAAAGACACCATCCAGAGACTCAAATTATCTCTAATATTCTTTTAAAAACAATACCTAACACTCAATTTTTTTTAAAAAAGGCATAAAAGACAAGATTTATTGGGAAAAAAAAATACAGGAAGCAAACTCACAAGAGATACCAATACCAAAGTATCAAAGACAGATAATTTATTATTATGTTAAAATCAATAACATGAGAAAATGGAGAATTTCAACAGAGAACTGGGAAGCAGGAAATAAATCAAATGGAAAGGCTAGAGCTGAAAAATAAAACACTGGAAATTGACAAAAGGAGATGACACACCATGGAAAAGACAGTGAAATGGGGCATCAGAAGGAAATACGCGAGCTGGAGCCTGGAGAGTCAAAACAAAAAAACCCAGGCACAGGCACAGAAGACACGTGGGATGTGGCGAAAGGGTCCAAAATAAGAGAGAATAAATCAGTAGCAATAATTGAAGAAATAACGGCAGAAGTTTTCCAAAAATGACGAAAACACTAAGAAGTGCTACCAACTCCAACAAGAATAAATACGAAGAAAACCATATCGTAGTCAAACTGCTAAAACACAAAAACCAGGAGAAAATCTTAAAATCAGCCAGAGGAAAGGATTTATTATCTTTAAAAGGACAACACTTCAACCAAAAGGAAAAAAAGGCGGGGGGGGGGGGGGGGGGGGGTGGCAAGAAGACTGTGGAATATCATCAGAGCAGTAAAAGAAAATACTTACCAACAAATAATTCTATATCTACTAAAGTATTCAAAGTTTAAGGCAATATACATTTAACACAGAAACTGAGAGGGTTTGTGATCAGCACAAATACACTAATAGAAATACAAAAGGCAGTTCTTCAAGAGAAAGGAAGATAATCCCGGAAAAGGCACCCAGCTGCAGGGTAGAATGCTGAACAATGGAAAGAGTAAAGTATGTCAGCACATCTCAGTAAATGCTGACTACAAAATCATAGTAATAATGTCACGTGGAGCTTAAAATACAGCGTTGGTAGCTCTGACGTTAGTAGCACATGAGGTAGGAGGGGGCTGCCCTACCATTTTCGCATTATCCAGAACTGGTAAAACTATATATATCCACCACAAATATTCATTAATCAGAAAAAGGCAAGAAAGGAGAGAAAAAAAGAACATAAACTGGTAGGACAAATGAGTGGTAAGATGATCGATTTAAACCCAAATATATCAATAATACATTGAGTGTGAATTGATCAGATGCATAATTAAAAGAAAAGGTTGTCAGACTGTCCGGTTAAACATAAGCAATTCAATCACATAAAATAGGTACATCATAAATAAATGAGATTGAGAATAAAAGGACAGTAAAATTATATATACCATGCAAGCACTAACCGAAAGAAAGCCGGTGTATATTCACTATGATAAGATAAAGCAGACTTAAGGAAAGAGGCATTATGAGACAGACATAAAGAGGGACACTTTATGATGATAAAATAGTAGATCTGAAAAGAAAATACAGTAGGTCTAAATTTATTTGAACCTAAGAACATTATTTCAAACTATATAAAGCAAAAAAGTGGCAGAAATAAAAGAAGAAGAAAAATCCACAACAAAATTAGAGACTTTAACACATCCTTCTCTGCAACTGATAGAAAAAGCAAATATACCATCAGTAAGGATATAGATTTGAACAAGATGAGCAGATGACCTAATGGACAGATGTAACAGACAGTGTGCCCAACTGACATCAAGTACGCATTCTTTTCAAATACCACAGAGTATTTATCAAATTGTCAAAAGTCTGAGACAAAAGTCAAGGTTCAACAAAATGCAGAAGATTTAAATAATATAAGCTATGTTCTGCCTAATCACAGTGGAATTAATCTAATAAGTAATACCAAAAAGATCATTAAAAAAGCCCTTATGTTTGGAAATTAACTAATACCCTTCTAAATAGCTCATGAGTTAAAGAAGATAATGAAAGTGAGAAATATTTGAAATGAGTGACATTCAAAAAAATAAAAACGACACATCCACTTTTACAGACGAAGCTCTAAACTGCACTTAGAAGAGCATCTATGGCCTTCAATGTTCATATCAGAAAAGTAAGGAAGGCTAGAAGTTACTTATCTTAGAACTCACCTTAAGAAGTTAGAAAGGTAGGAAGATAAACAAGAAACTCCTTGCTTATCTACCTTTACACATATCTCTGATTTCTTCATTATAAAATTCTGGAAGTAAATTTGATGGATCAAAGGTCTCATGATGCGTAGGGCCCAGTTGTCTTTCAGGAAAGCTGAATTCCTTATGCTTCCACAAACAATACACAAATTCTCATTTTCTTCTATACCCTTGTCCACCTGGATATTATTATTTTCTTTTCATCAGTTTGGTAGGACAGAGTGGTAGATCGGTATTACACATATTTTGCTTTTTATTTATTATTTAGTAAGTGTGAACATGTATAGATCTCTTGGCATCCTTTCATAATCCTTTCATAGCTTTTATATCTTTTCATATCTTTTCCCAGAGCAGAAGAGAGGGTAGAAGCCTGGTGCAGATCACAAAGCCCGGGTGGTCGAGGCTCCCTGACGTGGAGGGCAAGCAAAGACGAAGAAAGAGGCAGACCACAGCAGATCAGGAGGGGGAAGGCTTAAAAAGCAAGGGAACTTATACACAAGGTTTGTCCTCTGAAGCCACACCTGCCCACCAGAATCTCAAAAATTTACATAGAGGCCTTAACAGGGTTCAGTCATGTATTCCATCCAGATGGTCTCAACAACACATGCTTCTCAAGGCTGCGTCCTTGAAAACAGCTTCCAATGTGGGACTGGTGGGCAGGAGGTTCATTCCAAGGGCAGGTGAGGAGCCTCCAATTGCCTGGATTTAGCTCTCAGGTCAACAGAACGTCACATCCCCTCAATTGCCTTCTCCAGCAATACCATCTGAAAATGTTTTAGCTAGTCTTTCCTTTCTGGAGACCCCCAAATAGTTTGGGCTTTCTTTCATCCGTTTTTCTTCTGGGATACTTGTATTTTTTTCACATTGATTAAAAATAACTCTTTGTAGAGTTGCTTACCTTTTAACTCTGCTTATGTTTATTTACTTTTATCCCCATTTAATACTAAAAGTATTGAGGCAATGGAGTTGCCTCTGGATGCAGTTTTGGTCATAGCCTATGGGTGCCCCCAGGGAGTTTTCTCATTAACTTAATTTTTCTATCTGCAATTTGTTTTTCATAGTATCTGGATTTAGTATATGTAAATGTAAAAAAAAAAAAATCCGAGCAACACAATCACCAACTCACATCACATTAGGTTTAGATTCTTGAATAATTACAGAACATGAAACAAAGCACATAAACCAGACCAGGAGGATAGTCTCAAGTAGAGTAGTTGGGGTTTTTCCCAATTTAAAGGTTAAAATACATATATGGGAGCAAGGAGAGAATATAAATTCTTAAAGGCAAAAATTACACATATTCACTATCAGAAGTTACATGTAGTTAAAATGATATGGTACCCATTATTAAATAATGTTTTCACCTAGCAGATGAAATCTATCATGCTTAGGTCTCACAAAATGAGAGATTTCCAATGCCAGGCTGTGGACAGGCACCAGCTGTAGTTGAGTCTTTAGTGATCTCACGTGAAAAGCATGTCACCACAACAAATCGCCCGAGGTCTGTTTCACTGGGACTAGCAATTACTTCATGACAAACAATGTATGCAGCATTGTTTATACTGTAGTGTTGACAGTTTAGAAATTGTTGACATTTCCAAAAGAGCCATATGATGAGAGATTGTGAAATTATTTGAATTGAGGACAGCCCATGGCTTCTTGTCAAAATAAGCTCCTGTTCAGTGCCTAGACAGATAGGGCATGAGGAAGCCCAGAACACAGCCTGTAGGAATACAAAATATAATGAACTAATGCCGAGGCACTGAATGAACCAAGTTACTTACTAAACTTTATTTAAATTTTTATTTACTGATTTTAGAGAGAAAGGGCTGGAGGAAGGGAAGGAGAAAGAGAGAAACATTGATTTGTTGTTCCACTTAGTCATGAATTCGTTGGTTGATTCTTGTATGTGTCCTGACTGGGGATCAAACCCACAGCCTTGGTGTATCGGGACAATGCTCTAACCTGCTGAGCTACCTGGCCAGGGCTTTGTTAAACGTTTGCATTGCACCTTTTCAGATTAAAGCTACATGTAAAAAAAATTCTGCAGTGTTTTGAGATAAATAGGCAGCCCTAATTTTGCTTAATCGTGTTTATAAAAATTAATAATGCCTTCCCTGATAAGTATACAATCATATCAAAAAGATCAAATTCATGCCCCATCCAATGAGATACAGTAAAATGAGCTATGAGATCTTCGAAAAGCAAAGTGAAGAAAGGGTGGGTAAAACATCCAATTGCATAAGGGATGCTGATTCTAGCTTCTATTTTGGCATCAATGACCCTGCTCCTGTCAAAGCATAACTATGACAATCTGAGGCACTGGCTTTTGTCAGATGTCACAGACATAGAGGATATCTTACATCAGCATTTTCCAGAATTACTTCCCATAGAATCCTTATAACCCAGTACACATTTAACATTTATCTGGGAAACATCATTTGGAATATGTTTTGTGAAGTATGTTGATTGACATACATAAATATATTGCCAACTAGTGCAACACTAGTTATGCACAATTAGTAACAATTATGTTATTATATATTTTACATATTGTTTTTATTTGTGTATATATAATATAAATATATGTAATGTAAAATGTATTTACGTAGTATTTTTTATTATATATACATATGCAGTTGATCTTCATTAATCTTAGATTCCATATTTGCAAAGTTGTCCATTTGTTAACATTTATTCATAACCCCAAAATCAATACTCATGACACTTTCACAGTCATCTGCTGACATGTGAAAAGTGGGGAAAATTCTAAGTTGCCTAACACTTGTATTCTCTCAGCTCAAGTTGAACAAGGCAACATTCTGGCTTCTCATTGCTCTCATATTGTAAACAAATATGTTTGTGTGTGGGTGTGTATGGTTTATTCAGCAGTTTGGCTCTACCTCCCCAAAATTCATTTTGCGATATATATATATATATATACATGTGTGTATATATACTGAAGCATAAATCAACACTAAAAACGCTAGAATAACACAGAACTAAAGTTAAACACTGAAATTCTTTCGATATAAGTCATATAAGTAATTACAGCTAGAGGTTGCAGATAGGGGAATAAATGTTTGGAAAAGAAAAAATAATGTTTTAAGGACAAATTTATGTACAATAACCTGGAGGGGATTCTAAGAAGATGTGATGCATGTGCATGAGTCTGAGAGTCCCCTTGCCCAGGTCCCTTCTTAGGTAGATGGGAAAATCCAATCCATCATTACCTTGGAACATAAGGAACCAGCTGCCTGAAGACCTTTCTGCAAAAAAGGTACAGTTAAGAGGAGGGTGGACAGCCCATCTGCTTTGTTCTGCACCAATAGTGACAAGCTGAGAATTTTCCCTTCAGGCTTCTTTCTTCAGACCTTCCCGGAAACAAACCTTCCCAGCGGCCACAGCAATCACCTGCCTAAACTAAAGGGAAATAACAGGGTCCAGTGAATATCTAATCTCTAAAAATAAGTGGCTTAGCTCTGATTTGCCTGTTTTTTGAAGAACACTAAGAAACTGTAAGAAATATCCACTACCTTTACCCAAAATGTTTTGTCAGGAAGATGATCTGTACAAAATATATTTTATGGTTTAAAATTTACAAAATGAATCTACATCAGTCTTACTCAGCAATGTCTAAGCACTTAGAAACTCATAAATAAGCCAAATCACACTTGCCAAGAATATTTCTTGAATGAAACGTAAATAGCTACTGAGCCTTTGGTTCGTATCTTGACACATGAAGTGACTTAGTAGTCTTGCTATGGGAAAGCATGCTAAGAAACTACAAGTAATTTATATCATGTGTGCCCATATTTTCCACTTAAAAAAGAAAAGATATAGCACAATTAAATGCCTAATTTCTGAAATGAATTAATAAATATAATTCTGACTTATGTGGGCACAATTTTCAAGAAATTCATATTATCTCACACAGAATGTTCGCTTCTTGGAAAGACAGGTCTTTTTCCCAGAAAGGTCAAATTACTACTTTTTATGAGAAGTCAGCTAAATGTTAGCCAGATAATAAGGCTTCTAAAAAGTTTACATCCCTCTAGACAAGATGTTCCCAAATTTTGTCTTAAAGGGCCAGTGAGCAAGTATTTTGGGCTTTGCAGACTATATGGTCTCTGTGACAAATATTCATAGTTGTGCAAAAGGCTGACAATATGTCAAGAAATGGGTATGGCTGTTTCAAATAAATTTACTTACAAAAACAGGCAGAGCGCCAAATTGGGCTCTAGGACTACTGCTTGCTGACCCACCACTCTAAACCTTTCTTCTACAACTCAGTTAATGCAAAACAAAGTGTGAGGAGGAGGGCAATAAATACTCCCCTCCACCCACCCACCCCTGTCCCTGAATCAGACCTGCTCAGAGTGCTGGTGGTTTTTAAATAGTACAATAGCCTATGAGAATCTCTCCTTTGTCTTGCTTGTTAGTATGACAGCTTGTTCCCCAGACTCAGTGAGGGGGTGAAGGTGCAGAGGATGTTTTCAGAGCAATCTTCTTCAATAGTATGCGACTCAATCTCACTTCAAAGGGATCGTCTTCTGGTTCAAAGAAAGGCATTTTAACCTGAAGCACCACTTCTTTCTAAAAAAAAATCAAGTACCAGAGTGTCTTAGCCTGCCACCTTGTGGTGAATTGGAGTATGGACAGGGAAGTGTGAACCAAGACAACAGGAACCAGCTGCAATGTCTGCTTTGACACGCACTCTAACATATACTAGACTCTAGGGATGCAGGCTCTACAGAAGCCAAAAAAAGCAAGTCTCTTGTCCTCCAGGAGTTTCTAATCTGTAGGGGAGGAGACAGATATTCATCTAAAGAACTGCACAAACATATGTAAAATTACGACCATAGAAAAAAGCGCTTACGTGGTGCTCTGAACGTGAATAAAAGAGATTCAACCTAGGCAGGGAAGGTGGAAGAATTAGATGATTAAACGGAGGCCTGAGGGTGAGTAGGGACTGACCAGGTGAAAAAGTGAGGGAACAGGGTCTGTAGAAACTCAGCAGCCAGAGGAACACTCGGGGGACTTCTAGGAGAGGTTGTGCCGGGCCCCAGTAACCATGAAAACAAGAAGCTGGCGGGCGTTCTTTATTCCATAAGCAGAGTGAAACCATAAAAAGGCGTTAAGCAGGAGGAGTGAAAAAATCAGATTTACATTTCAAAAGGATCACACTGTGTTACCAGCCAAGGTCTAATCGGGAAACAGAAACTACACAGCAATCTGGGGGAGTTTAATATCAATCATAATTAATTATTTAACAGGAGATTGGCATAACGGGGGACTGGCCGGTAAGAAATAGAGATCTCTAAAAATACAGCGTGGGGCAAAAGTAGGTTTACAGTTGTGAGTACGAGAAACACAGAGTTTATTCAGAATTTATTCTTGCATTATTATTTATTATTGTAGTGTCCATAGGAACAACTGCAAACCTACTTTTGCCCACCCTGCCTAAGCACAGCAAATATAAGGAGCGGTTACCCACCCGCCGAGGAAGAGCCCTCCGAATCCCAAGGCTGAGCCCCAGCCCTTGCTGGACAGGGAACCGCGTGGCTAGAAGTCACAGTGGTGGAACTTGCTCAATATCCCTCCTGTCTGGTGCCCGGGAAGCCATTCAAAGGCAGGTAACTGTCCGGAGTCACTCCGCTATGGAACCACCTGCGAGGGGCACCACAGGAAGCTTCCGGCTACTGGGGGCTACCGCCCCGGTGCTGGAGAAGCCCCGCACCCTGAGCGGCCTTCAGAGAGCAGCATACCCCAACCAGGAAAGAAAGCACCCCTCCCCGTGGCGCTCCACTGCCCTCTACTGACCAACTTGAGTATCACGCAGATGGCAGAGGAAACATATTTCAAGGGCACAGCGACGCACCATGTACTTGAAGCTGAGAGGCCATAAATTGATAACCAGCACACAGTGACCTCCAAGTGGAGAGCCTTGTGGAAGAGTGGATGAAAATAGACCAGTTAGGAGGTACTTGAGTGCTCCAAGAGAGAGGAGAAAGTGGTAATAACCTTGAAGATGCTGCACAAAATACACTAGCAAGTTCCCTGTGGGTCATGGGAAGGACACCAAAGAGCGTGGTTTATGTCCCTCTGCTCACTGGACTTGAAGAAGAGCTGTCTCGGAAGACATGGTGAAGAGAGCAAAGAGTGCCAGCTGTCCCTGGGTCCTAAGATGAGAGATTGGTAGCGTGAGCTGCACTGAGCCAATGCTTTGTCTACAGAAGGCACAGGAGCAGTACTGCTCTGGAGAAACAAGCTCACACATCCTGCGCAATCAGAGGTACCCCCAATCCATGCAAACACTGCCAGAGCCAGGCTGGCAGAAGCAGGCCTCTGAGGCTACAAAGTTACTAGAGAAAAGTGAGCATCACTTGTGGCAAACCATCACTCCTATTTTTATAAAAGCTTTTAAATAAATCACCTTGAATAAAATACATTCAGCCCACTTGGACTTCTGGTGCCTCATACAGGTCTTCAATTTACCTGCTGTCTCTAGATCATCAGCAGGGCAAGGGTCCGGGTGAGGGGAGTGAAGTGCGCCAGCTTGTCTATAAGTGTCACCTGGATTTCTCTAAAACATTAACATCACAAGATGGTGGGACTGGAGTACCAGCTGAGAAGACAGGATTGAAGTAAATTAAACTAAAACTTACTACCTTAACACAAAACCAAACAAGAGTTTATACAGACTCCCTCTGGGCAGTGGGATTGAGGATAAGGAGAGGATGGGGCAGGTGGTTTTTTAAATAAACCCTTCTATGCGGCTCGATTAAAATTTTTTTTTTTTATTCAGTGAAGTGAAGGTACTGAGAAACTTTCAAATGGATGAGAGAAAGCTGTTATATCATTTTGACACTGGAATGGAAGTTTAAGTACTCAAAAGCTACTCCTGGGTCTGAAAGAGACACAAGGACTTATCAAAATGATCTGAGTGACTAAAGTTATAGGACATACCCGAGGTAGTCAGTGGGGAGAAAACACAGTTCCCCACTTTGAATCCAGCTCTCTCAATATACTGGCATCCCCGGGAAGTGCAACAAGACACAACTGCCTAGAATTTATCTCAGCCTGCTCAGAGCAACCAGGATTTGGATGGGTCTGGAGCAAGAGGTAGCCTTGGTTCCTGAGTCAGCTAGAGCAAGCTCTTTTATTCCATGAAAGGTTTGCTCACTTCTCACAGGTTGATCTTTGATACAGCTGAAGTTTCAAAACTAAATGCTTCCTGTTTGGGACTCAATACAGGGGTGGGCAAAAGTAGGTTAATCATCATAATAAATAATAACACAAGGATAAACTCTGTTTCGAGTACTCACAGCTGTAAACCTACTTTTGCCAATGCCTGTCCTGTATTTCAAAAGGAGAGTGAAACAGACCAACCTGGTGGGTTTGCCAGACACATGGCTGAAAACATCTCGAATCCATCATCCTGCACATAAGCAGATATGAAAAGGGAACAGTAGAGAGGGGGAGGAGGACCTCCACAGGACCACGCAGAGCTCTCCTGGTTCAGGAGTTGTGATGCATTGCTGTCTGGCTCCCAGCTTGGAAAGCTGGAGAACAGAGGTGCCTTCCAGGTGCAGCAAACTCTCGGGACTGGTTTTTGTTCTTGTGGGGCATTTTCAGAACGTTCTCCTTCAACGTCTGTCCTTCAGCACGTCCCCAACAACACTCCCTCACTTCTGCTTCTAACAGTGCAGCTCTAGCCCCTTCTGCTCAGGTCTCCTCACCTCCTCACCTCCTCACCTCCTCTCCTCCTCACCTCCTCACTTCCAGAAATTGAGGTACTACTTTATGCTTCTCTCCTTCACCCCCAGCTGTGGCCCACCCCCTAGGAAACAGACCCTGACATGTGTGGAAGGTGGTGCTCTCCACCAGCACATCTGAGGGCTGAGGGAAGAAGGATGGGAGCAAGGGGTAGCTGAACCATTTATTTCTTTGTGACAGTGGCCTCAGCCAACCCTCTGGACTTAGAATGGCCCTTTAGAATAGTCCCAGGCTGACAAGGGGTGGGACCCATACCCTCCAATCAACCTGGCACTGGAGATGGGCCGTTCCAGGAGGGGGCATGTCTTTGCTGCGGGCAATTCCCGTAGCAGGACTAGACTGAGTGGCAGCTGTCCTTAAAACACCCAGCTCTGGAGGGATGACTGTCTAGTCCACCAGAGGGAACCTGGCATCATACCACGGAAGCCACTACACCCTTCCTACTCAGAGTTAGTCACTAGTGGCTTACCTATTTCTACATTTCAATTTTCAAATGACACCCCCCTCTCTTCAGACCATTTTCTTTACTATTCAAAAAATGCCTGAAAGTCTAAATGTGCCAAGCACTATGGAAGCAACAGAGCAAGGGGTCAAGCAGAGAAATAATCATCCAGATACATGCTTTGAAACTATGATATGAGTCCTGAAGAAAAATTAAAAATGCAGAAAGCTGTGAGATTATATAACAAGGGGGCCTTTCCCAGTGGGGAGTGGGGTGGAAGCAGGGAGGGCTTCCCTGAAGAGGTGTCATTTAAACCAGAATCTATAAGATGAATGGTGTTAACTAGGTGTGTGCTTGGTTGGTGGGGTGGGGTGGACAGTTTAGCCAAGGTCCTGAAATGGGGGGCAGGGAAGGGGGATGGGAGGACCTGAAGAAGGCCAGTGCGCGGGAAGACAGAAGCTGAGAGGGAAGAGTAATAATTGATGAGGATGAAGAGGCAGCCAGAGGCCAGATCCTACAGAGCTAAATATGTGGGGTTTTTTTCCTAAAAGGAATGAAAGCGACTAAAGGATTTAAGTCTCTATTTGTATAAATTATATACCTTAGTTAAGCAGAATATTAAACTATCCCCAATAAATACAGATTAAATGGATCATGTCGTCGGCAGCCGTCCGTCTCGAGAGACGATGGTGTAGCTTCTTAAGAGTCTATCTGCACCTCTGAGAATGGCTGTGCAGTCCGACTCGGGAGTGACACGGTATCTGTCTCCTCCCGTGTTGAATCGACATCTTGCGATGAAGCTACAGAGCCTGGGCAGAGTGATATGGAGGGTCTGCTGTTGCCCATGCAGCAGACCCCCCCTCTCTTCGCAGCTGAGGGATCCAAGGGAAAGACGGAGTCAATACAGCTTGGCTTCAGGTGCGCCGCAGGAGTTGCCGGTGTTGACTACAACGTCAAACCGCCTTAGGGACTCCGGCTCCGGATTTTCTGTCGGGGTTTACTCCCTTAGCCTTTCCCCTGAAGAGGTATGCCGCAAGGCGGCGGAGGTTTTTTTTTGGAGTCAGAGTTTTCCTTCTCTGATGTGCCCTGACTGGAAGATCGAACCAGCGACACTTAGCTCGCAGGCCGACGCTCAATCCACTGAGCCAAACCAGCCAGAAATGGATCATAGAGATCTACAAAATGGGTCAAAGCTAAGCTCTGTGTTAAGTGCTAAGGGCAAAAAGAAATGTTTTTAATGCAGATTCTATTGTACTACAATGGCCTGTTTCTCTACCTCTCCTGGCTACTTCCAGTTTCTCTAAACAATACCTTTCTTTTACTGACTGCTTCTAAACACTAGTGTGGTAAGTGCTTTGCATAAACTACCTGACTTAATGAAACGTTTTTACAAAGCAGGTTACTACTTAGAAACTGAGAAACAGAGTGCCACTAGCCCAAGTTCTCAGAGTCAGTAAATGGCAGAATAAGGCATAGAGCCAGGTGCCCAATTATAAAGCTAAAGCTCTTGAATGCTAACGTGAAATCCCCCACCCAGGTTCTGGGAAGCACCCAGCTTCACCTGAGCTGGAGTATTTCCACATGGCCCTGCGCTTCCTCCCGCCATGCCGGACTTGACAACTCACACTCCTTTTATAAATCAGTGCCAACCTGTGTCAAGCCCAGGTCTGGAACACATCCACCCTTTGACACCACACGACAAACCACAGGCTTCCTTTTGAGAGCCACCCCTAAAGTCAGAGAACTTGTTGCTGGTTGATCCCCAGTGGGTCCTGACCTATTCTCCCTTCTTCACCAGCCCATCATTCGGAGGCCCCAGTCTTCCAGCAGCTAACTCACCAGTTTTAATGGATATAACCTGGAAAAATGCAAACTTACCTGAATATGAATCAAACAAAACTAAGGACGCAAATCTCCTGTAATATTCTAATAACATTATTGCTGAATCAGCCTGCTTGTGCTGTTCAAGTTCGCCCTCCCTTCTTTAGAGCTGGTATGTTCCAAACTGCAGGTTTTGTAGACAATTATAAAATATCCACTAGATGTCAGCCTTGAGCCACAATGGGTTTTCTTCCTGCGACGAGGAGTGAGCTCTTATAGGTCAAACATTTGGACTTCGTGTGATTTCCTTTGCAGTGAGAACTAAGACAGCAACTGTGGTTAGCTTTTTGCGTGAACACTGTGGTTCGATTTTTCAGTGGGTATAGATAATTATGTCAGTAGATTAGATCATGTCATTGTTCAACAAGTTCCAATGGGTCCTCATTTGGAGTAAAAAACAAAGTCTGTGCCAAAGCCTAAACACCCCACTCCTCCCACTCTTCGGCCACTATCCCCTGATGACACTGAAATTGTTTCCCAGAAATACCTGCATAGTTGACTCGTTAAATTCAGGACATCGTGGCTACTTTATCCGAGAGGCCTTCCTGGACACCCTTTCTAAGGCGGCACCCAGCCTGTACCACCCCATCATAATGCCCTCCCCCCAACCCTGGCTTATTTTCCTTCACTACCCTTATCACCACCTGACATCATGTTTTCTTACTTACTGTTAGCTTCTCTCTGGAATGTTAGCTCTCTGAGAGCAGGGACCCTGTCTTGTTAAATTACAAGAGCCTTGCCTGTACCAGGCTTATAGGATGTGCTCACTAAATACCAAATAAATAAATGAGCTGAATTCAAAGATCTTCAAAGAACATGTCATAGTTCACTGTCATTCATTCGCTTTCATTCAGTAAATACTTATTAAATACCTAATATAAAGAAGACATTGAATTAGGGGTAGGACAAGAGGCATTAACCTATTGATGAGAAACACAGTAAGTTGCTTGCTGTTAACGCAGAATCCCAGAGTGCATGCATGTTAGAAAGGCTTTACAGAAAGAGCTATATGAATATGACACTCGTGGCTGCTCGTTCTTGAAAACTATGGAACAAAATAAGATGCTTGCATTCCTCTCTAGGCACTTGATTTTACTACCCTGCTTCCGAATAGGAGACTGTTGAATTCTTCAACCCTCTCTGGAAGGAGGTGTTTCTGCAGAGGGGAAGGCTTTCTTTGTGAATAACCCAAGCCCCTTCCCCTGAATTTGGAACCCACTGTCTTTTGCTTTCTCCTCTGTGACAACGGAGACCACCAGTAACCCTTCTCCAGATTCCTCTACATGCACTATTTAAAGATGCTCCTGGCTTTGATCTGTAATTCAGTTGAGAGTTGGTTTTTGGCCTAGAAGACTCATGATTAAGTTTCACAATTCCCATGTCCATTCTTCCCTGTTCTATCCTTCATGCCCTGTGGGGAAAATGTAATCATCATCTTTTCTGCATAAAATTTTGAAAGTCAAGGAAAATAAGCCACCTTATGTATATGGCCTAGTTTCCATCAAACCATAAGAGTAATTACAGGTTCCTTTGGACCCTAACCAATTATAACCAACAATTATTTAGCCTCTTTCTGGCCCTGCTCCCTCCCGGATGCTGTCATTCTGGAGAGGAAAATAGAAATGTTTAAGATTATAATCATTGACATTGCTTTTTTAAAAAAATCCTCACCTGAGGATGTTTATTGATTTGTTTATATTTATTTATTTACTTAGAGAGGGAGTAACATCAATGTGAGAGAAACATTGATCAGCTGCCTCCACATGTGCCCTGACCAGGACTGAACCTGCAACCTAGCTATGCGCCCTGAGCAGAGATGGAACCCGCAGCACTTCGGTGCATAGGATGATGCTCCAACTGGGCCACCCGGCCAGGGCTGGTCGGTGGTAACTTCTTAAGAATATGAGAGAATGACTAGTAAATCTCAAGTGATTTTACTCTCCCATCCAGGTTGGTCTACTATGTTTGTGATCTCTTTTTATGCAAGAAAGATGTATGAAGTTCATATAGAGAACATTTTGGTAAACTTCCCTAATGGATCTACAACCTATAGTTTGTTTTCTCTCCTGCTGAAGAAAATTTAGTCCTATTGCTTTTCAGTTGACAAGCATAGGAGCATGTTCCCCTCTGAAATCTTCTCCATTGTTTTGAACTAGAGCCAAGCACATCCCATGCATAACTCTGTTAATTTATTTCTTCTCCTTATGCAAACAGTCTAAATAAATGTGGACACTTGAAAGGTACTAATACAATAAAAGTGACAAACTCATTGCAATGGATTTTATTTTACCCTAAAACAATATTTCTATATAGACAGTTTGTGGAGAATTTAAAGCTTATTCAGATAAAAGGCCTACTGAGACTCTGATATCAGTTATGAAATTTAGCCCATGAGACTATCAGGATAACTTGGCTGCTTTACAAGATTATGCTGTGGGCAAACTCCAGCCAGGAGTAAATACCTCAATCAACGCAAAGGAAGAAATTGAACCAAACCATCCAGACTGTGGTGTTCACGGTAGTCTAAATTTAAGCTTAGAGTAGTATATGTTTCTCTCATCTTAAAGTGAATTATATCAGGGAGGTTTGGAAACCAGACAGTGTCTGAGACGAGAGAACCCTTACCCTTCCAAAGATAATGAGTCAAAAAGTGATCAGGAGAAAATTCAGAATTGTTTAGAATAGCTGAATTTTGAAGCTAGCCAACTTCGTTACCCACTCCTTCTTTCATAGATCTTTATCCACTCCTTCCAAGTCAAACTGCCTAAATTGTCTCCTAAAAACCCATGATTTCACTTACCTGAAGTTCATCTAACAAGTGTGTTTCTCCAGCCCTCTCCAGTGGGCTCTGATCTGTAATACCCAACTTGCCCTCCCTCCCATTGTTGATCATTGAGGTTTAGCCACCCAAGTCAATGTGCCCCAAACAGGCCTCAGGAGTAGCAGCCACCTTCGCTGGGCTACACTGAACTGCACATTAGGCCTCAACAGCACACACCAGGCTGTAGCTTCAAGTTGGACCCTACATTCCGGTGTGGTGGGTTTTCTGGCCCAGGGGCCCTGGCCTCTCTGTCTCTGGTCTCCTTGCTACCTGCCCGCCTGAGCTGGGTTCATCAGAGGGGAGGCCGCCACCCCCACTGCTCCCCTAGAAGAGGCAAGCCTGTGGCTTCCCTGCTAGCTAAGACAATGGACTCTGCCCTGCTCCATTGCCCTCCACTGCCCCACCAGAGCATACAGTAGGGAGAGAGGAGGGCCTGTCATCTTAAGTCTAAGCCTCATTCTCCAACACAGTTTACCACATACTCTACATTTGAGGGACTTATTGGACATGTGCCCAGCTAATAATAAAGATGACACTTTGGTCTCCATTGTGTTGGGAATTCCTGTATGAACTCTTCCATCAGCCAGACCCTTTAAGAGGAATGGGTTGCATCAAACCCCACCTTACACCCCTCATACATTTGTGATGGCACGACTCAGATGTAATGCCTGTTACCAAAGTACCCACGAAGAGGAGGCTCCTGTTCTGCTATGAGCAGCTACATGAACATGGCATTGGCTTGGCCAATGCACCAGGTCACAGCAGCTTTTACTGTAGTGTCCGCTGCAGTATCAAGCATGGCATTGGCTGGAATCCTCCAGTGCCAAACAACTGATATTAGAGGAGAAAAACCCACGCTAAGATTCAGGAGTAGCTTTTCTATGGTGCACACGACAAGCAAGCAGAAACTTGGCCTTGAGTGAAGCCAGAGATGGGAGGGAAACTCTCACAATGGCCTTAGATCTGAAAGGCAGTCTGCTTCTCAAAGACTTTGGAGACCTGGTGGAGAGGCCAAGGAGCTTGCTAGAGTCAGGAAAGGATCACTTCAAATCAGGCTTTTCTTCTAGGATAGGGGAGAGCCACAATGGCAACAGCAGGTGGGCCTCTCATGTCAGAGCTTCTGGAGTAAAGCCACAGCACCCCTTGCTTCTTGGGCTATGCCCAGGGACTAGCGACCACGTCCGCCAGAGCATCAGGAGTGGTATCTTAGAATCCCTATCGCAGTGAATGACAAAGCCACTTGCCCAAGTCAGAAACCCGGCTATCACTGGCTTCCCATCACAGCCCACATCCAAGTTTACCCTGTTCATAGCTGTCAGTGCTTTAGGCTGGGTACTACTCTCTTACCTGGAAATGCAAGGGCCCAGGTAAACTGGTCTCCCTGCCTCTGGTGAGTTAACAGAGCAACCTTTCGAAACATCCACCTTGGTACTCCTCAGTTTAAAATTCCTCAATGGCTTTCTATGGCCTTTGATGTAAAACCCAAAACACCATCACAGAACATCTCTAGCTGCATCTTGCTTTGAATTCTGTTAGTTAGCTGACTGATTGGTCTTCAAATGCCAACTTAAGCATCATTTTCTCTGACTATCCGACAGCCCAGTTTGCTGGATGCTCCTCTATGCTCCCGTTATCCTTAAATCTGAGTTTCTTATCACATATCACAATGATGTTGGGTTATGTCTATCTCCTCCACCGGTGGAAAAGCTCCGTTATGTGAGGACTGTGTCCTTCATCTCTGGATTTACGATACCTATGGATGGCTCTCCAAGGGCTGGTGACCCAAACATGAGTGAAATAGTTCTTGCCCATGGGAAGCAGTCTACTCTAGAAGACAGTTACACAAACTAGAATACAAGGCAAGTGCTATGACAGATGTATGATCAAAATTATATTTTGACATCTTCTCTACAGTTCCATCATTTCTACACAGCACTAGTCACCCTTGAGTTTTTGCTTGATTGTTGTCAGAACACTGAGCTGGAAATAAGGGTTGGGAGAGAAGGGAGGGTGTTCTGTTCATCTTTGATTCTTCAGAACTACACATAGAAACTGGCATTTAGCCCTGGCTGGTGTGGCTCAGTGGATCGAGTGCCAGCCTGCAAATGCAAAGGTCTCTGGTTCGATTCCTGGGCAAGGCACATGCCTGAGTCGCACGCAAGGTCCCCAGTTAAGGGCATGCAAGAGGCAACTACACATCGATGTTTCTTTCTCTCTTTCTCCTTCTCTTCCCCTCCCTTTAAAAATAAATAAAAGCTTAAAAAAAAAAATCTGGCATATAAAGGTGCGATATATATTGAGTATATGGAGTGATAAATCATGCCCTTCATAGGGGCATGGGAGGTGACCAAGGGAAGCTAAAACAAAGACTGATGTTTCTATTGAACTTGAAAGTCATCTCCCAGAATAAAAGGGAAACCAATGGCACCTGAGCAAAGGCACCCAGTGGCAGGGCAGGCTAGCCAGGACCCTTGACGAGCACAGCTGATTTTAAGATGATGCCCAAAGTACACTGAAAGCCTGAGGATATTCCGCTACTCCGGTCTATCCTCTGGGGCATCCTCAGATGTCCCAAGAGACTTCACAGTGAAGAGCGAGTTATCCTAGATCTATCCACTTACGAAAGACCAGGGGATTCTGACCGGGCAGGAATGGCTCTTGATCCTCAGGTAACTGAGGATTTAAGTAACTGAGAAGTGGTCACAAGACACACAAAACTCAGCACTGAGGCTTCTTCATTTTTCATTCACTACAAAGCAGGTCCTGGCATGCCCCAAATTCAAGCCGAATTGAGGATGAGACCCTAGTGATCATCCCCTAAGTCTCAACTCAAATGTGCCATGCAATTTATTTTGGGATCATCATCTGTAATTTTTTTATCAGGTTTCAATCAAAGAAGCTATAAAAAAATACATCTCAGAAAAAGAAGCCCAGTAATTTCATGTAATGGAACTGCGGTTAACAATGATTCTGTGGAAGTTTACATGACATGACCCATGCCTTTCAGATGAGAGAATCACGATGAACTTCAGGCCTCATTCTAAAGCAAACCCTTCAATGCGCACGGAAGGCAAAGAACAAAGCCAAAGTGAAAACGCTGTATTTTGGTTTGTATTTTTAATTTATGAAAACCTGTTCAAGGAAGTTCGCTCACACCACAAATACAATCTCAGCAAGCTGAATTTTCATGCACCTGTTATTCCTGTTTCAGATTCGGCCTCGTCTCTAACCTATGAGTGAGAACCAGGCCAGCAGACAGTCTCAGAGGAAGGCCCTGGACCATTCAATGCAGGAGAGAGAGCTGCACCTCCCTGCTGCCCATTCTGTGGAAGAGCTTGGCTGGAAAGTGGGCTCCATGCACATAGGATCCATGGAGGTTGCATTGTTCTGCCTCATGCAAAGAAAGGGGGATAAATCCTGTAAGTTGTTTTACCTGAATAAATTATTTAAAATCTAATGTATAATTTCAAAAACAGAGAGGAATAAAATAAGCAGAAAATCTGTTGTGTTGTTTGGACCTTTTAAAATAAGGAATGTTCACTAGAATATTCCTTGCATTGAGGATGTATAATTTTGCAACCCATTACAAACATTCTTTACATCAAGAAAACAGGGGAAAGCAAAAAAATGTGAATGCAGAAATGAGGCAACCCATTACAAACATTCTTTACATCAAGAAAACAGGGGAAAGCAAAAAAATGTGAATGCAGAAATGAGGAATGTCCTAAATATGAGGAGCAATTCAAGAGGCAGAGCAACATGGAGAGAGAAATCCTAGTCCAAGGGTGCATTACAAAGTCACAGTGAGCCACTGGGGATATGAAATTGTTTGTGTTTCTGGGTCTGCACAAAGTGATGAAGAGTTGACCAGATTATAATTCATTCCTCATCAAAATTCAAATATGTCTATGTGGGAAATGTTCCATAACATGTCAAGTCTGGTTATATAATGGGGCAGAAGGAAACCTATGTTACAAAAAAAAAAAAAAAAAAATTTCTTGACAGTAATATTTGCTGAAAAATATTTTAGGCCAATTGATATTTATTCTGCACAGGGCTAGAAAGGCTTGCGAGTTTACATTCTTCTCAACCTAGAAGCATATCTGTTATAAGAAGGGTTGTTATATCAAATTTACACCATGCTGTTTGCACTCATTATTAGTAAAAATATTTACAAATAAGATACTGACTTCACACTTTGTAATAATGTCTTTTTTAAATTCAAATTTATTATGGCTTTAAGTAAATATGTGATTAGGCATCCAAGTTCTTTTTAAATAATAATATTTTAAAAGTTATTTATTTCAATGTGTTGTTCAAGTTGTATGCACTTTGGTTTTCAATATAAAAAGATGAGATGGACAATTTATGATTTTATGTATTCATGCAGAGTGAAGAAGAAATGACACTGAATCAAACTCTCAAACCCAAATATCTGGGTAATTGAGTCAAATATTTTAAAACTGATTTGCTGTGTGTCTGTCTGGGTTGTGTGTGCATGTCTCTTTATATCTACATGAGCAGCCAAAATTGATCTGAAAACTGATTGTTGTCCAAACTCTTCAAACTCAACAATTCCATCATTTTTTCCCTATTACAAAACCAGAAGAGTAAACATTACCAGAAGTGCAGAACCAGTACAACTATTTCTGCTATTCTTTAGCAATGACATCTACTTCTGGTTTGGCTAGGTCTACAATCAAGAGTGGAATCTGGCTTCCTCCCAAAGCAGCGGTGATGAACCCCTGTGAATACTATTTTGGACAGATGGACCCTGAGGGGTTCACGCTATAAAACAAAAATATCTGAGGTCAATTCCAAACCGAGTCCACCAGGGCTGACTTTATAGAGGGCCCTTGAAGACAGAGCCACAGGCTTATGCTTCACATTCCTCAAACATATGTTGCTGTAGCCCATCATGGATCTAAATCAAAAGAAAATTAGAAAAAGACTTTTCAAGAAAGCTTTTAAGATCCAAATCAAACCCAAGGTTTCATTTTAGTCTTTGACTGAAAAAAAAAAAGAAAACATGTCACCCACACATTTATCTTTCATTCCTGATTCTGTGAAAAGGCTTCAGAAGACCAACGTTAGTGTATGTCCAACCTAGGCGCTCACTGCTTGGTGCTCAGGGCTTTTTCAGAAGGTGGAATTAATTCAATTCATTTTTGAGGGATCAGTAGGGCTCATTTCCTCTGGATGCATTTCTTGTTCCCCGAGAATGTCCATTGTTTCCTCTGATCTTCGCACCAGTTCTCTGAGATGGGCAGGCCAGGCCAACCCTCTCCATTTACTGATGAACTTATTAGCCAGCGACGTGCCAAGTGCTCACGGTAAGTACAGCTGTGAGGCCAGAACCAAATGCTCAAGTCCAGAACATCAATTTTCTATGCAGAAGTATCAGAAAGATGTGATTGTTAATTTATTAACAAAGCCATTGATCTGAATGTATGGATGATATAATCCCCTTGGAGACTGGTCAACATTAAATCTAGACCGAAATTGAGAGTTCACTTGCAAACAAACAATGGCCACAGACTTGCCCTTCACTTGTTTTAAACTACTAAACACCTGTTTGACCCTCTCAAGGAAACTTTTTTTCTGGTGGACAGAGAAAGGAACTTAAAAATCCAGTTACCATGAGAGTGACATGAGGGAAAGCTGCTAGAATTTTGTAAGCCAAGGGAAAAAAGAAAGAATTCCCAAGGAAGTTACTAGGAAATGCACATAATACTTGTATTACCTTTAAGATTTTAAATGTAAGAAACAAAGATCATACCATTTATTTTTCCCTAAATGGCTTATAAACATTAAGTGACTATACTATCTAAACTGAAACTGAATGGTTAAGGTGACTTACCTTTAAAATATACTTAATTCCTCTTTATGAAGACTGCTTTAAGTCTAGCAAAAGAGATTCATCATCATCTACTTTTACCTGGGGTTTAAAAGTAACTTTTAAAGGCTCAGGGGTTGGGGTTGCCCGTCCTTCATCGGAAGGATACACCACCTTGGCCTCCTCGCGGTCTGTTTCACTGAGCTCGCCAGCGTAGAAATCACTGATGGGGCCCAGAGACTCGCTCCTGGCAATGATGTCCACACCCATTTCCTTGGCCTCTCCAGAACCTTCGGTCCCCGCTCGACCTTTAGCTTTCCGAAGGCTGCGCACCTTAAAAGCTTCCTTCGAGGGAGCCGCATTAGAAATAGATTTCTTAAATTTTTCCCCTGACTGCTTCAGCCTCTCTCCCGACTGCCTCAGCCTCTCTCCCGACTGCCTTAGCCTCTCTCTCCTCTCCGGGGTCACTATTCTAGTTCTAATTCTGTTGACCCTCTTGTCAAGGCTCTGCCGTGTCTTCTGCATGTTTTCTTTGGAAAATGCCTTCTTGATATTATCAATGTGCTCCTTGCCTGACTTTTTAAGCTTATCGGATCTGCTTTCTTCAATGTAATATTCTTCATCTGAAGACAGATCTATTGGGGGATCAAAGACATCTTCATTGTCTTCCTCCTGATCCTCAGTTAGGTTTTTGTCTTTAACAACAGACAGGGATGTTGGGCACTGAATGTCCTCCTGAAGGAGAGGAAAAGAAAGCATGTTAGAGACCAGTTCTTACACCTTCTGCTGTATCGTGAAACCTCCTCCCAGGTTGTTTATCCTCTGCCCGCTCCTTCAAAGTTGGTATTTCTCCAGTTTCTCTTTCTGTGGCCCTCGTTCTTCTTCATTTCCAAGCCCACCCTTGAACAACCTTATCCACTCCTCTGCCTTCAGACCCAATTGTAAGCAAGTTCACAAATACTTTCTCTCTACCTCTCCCCTCCTCCTGAGGTGAAGAAACATTTTTAAATAACAGACAGACTTCTCCACCTATATGGAACACAACATGTCCATAACTCAAGGACCACCCATCATCCTCCCCACAGCCACTTCACTTACTGGACCTCTCAGCACCAACACCCACCCATGTGCTGGCTACAAACCTCAGAATCATCATCCCGAATATTTCCTCTCTTTACCCTCCCACTGCTCACAGAGCACTATCAATAATACTGCTTAATAACTCATCCCTTCTCTCCTCCTTCCTCCTTGCCTCTATCAAGGTCTTAATTCAGGTCCTCATCACCTGAGGCCTGCATCTGTGTGAGACATCTACCTCCAAAACGTCACCTGAGCATTTCCTGAGAAATACTTCTAAAAGCATAGCTCCGATCACATCCTTTCTCTGCACTGAAACTTGTCAAAACTCACCAACACTCAAAGGACAGCATCCAAACCCTTTACCAGGATGAGAAGGCTCTTTGGTGTGAGCTAAGCACTTCCCCACAACTCCAGTCCAGCAACATCCACCACTCTCAAGTCCTCGAACACATAGGAAAACATTGCATACGTGGTTCTTGCTACCTTAAGTGCCCCTTCACCTCTTTTCAGCTTTGTAAAAAATATCTTTCTTTAAGAACAGATTCAAATGTCCCCAACTTCCCCAAGAGGATACATAACATTTCCAGTTTACATCAAAATGACACGTGCATACCTGTATTTATTTATCACAGTTTGAATTGAATTGGAACTCTACTTATTTATAAATGTCTCCCTGAGGCTTTCACTTCATGGAATTTCATGAAGCAAAGATGTGACTTATGTTTTATGCCCAGTATGACCGTTGGATCAAACAAGAGGCTATGTCTTCATCCAACGAATAATAACTAAGCACCTACCATGCACAGTGAATGTTCTAGGAAGTGAGAACAACCTCCTGTGGAAAAATAACTAGAGTAAAAGAGCTTATAGTTTTGGAGAGAAATAAGCAAGTTAAATATAAGGAATGTTGGATGGTGTTAAGTGTTAAGAGGCGAATATAAAGCAGGGAGTGGGGAAATACAGTGACTGGGAGGATGCTCCGAAAGGCCTCACTAATAAGTGCTATCCTGCCTAGATGTGCAGGTAATGCGTCTTATCTGGGAGGGGAGGAGAAACAGCAAGGTGGGTGGAGTGGTTGGAGCAGAGTGATCAAGGGCCAAGAAGAGGAGTCGAGAGAGGGCAAGAGAGGTAGCAGGAGGGCCAGATCATGTAGGGCTCGGTATCCAGTAATGAGGACCCTGGCTCTTACTTCCGGTGTGAAAGAAAGCCTTTGAAAGAGGTTTGAGGAGAGTAGTGACATGATTTGACTCATGTTGAAAAAGGATCGCTCTGTTGAAAGCAGGCTAATGGGGGCCAGATAAGAAGCAGGGAGAACAGCTGGAGACCACGGGTAAGTCAAGTGAGAGCTGGACCGGAGTGTTGGTAGAGGTGGTGGTGAGAAGTAGTCTGATTCCCAGTCCACTTTGAAGGTAGGAGCCAATAGGGTTTGCTGCGAGATTTGGATGTGAAGTGTTAGACAGTGTCAGTGATAATTCTCAAGTACGTGGTCTAAGCAACTAAAGGATATACATGTCATTAAATGAGATGACAAAGACGGCAGGGGGACGAGACTAGAGGGGAAGGATGGGATCTGAACAGGACAATTCTGAGATGCCCCCTGGAAATCCAAGCAGAGATGCTGAGGAAGCAGCTAGGTATGCAAGTCTGGAGTTCAGAAGGGAGGTCTGCACTACAGATAAAATCTAGGAGGCATTAACATAAAGATTAAATTAGAAATCATGCAATTAGATTAAAGAGATCACCAAGACATTGTGTGAATGAGTCTACACTACATTGTGTTATTTGAACTCCTTGGGGCCAAAGTGTGTTTCAGAATTCAGAATTTTTCAGATTTGGGGAAAATAATATGATATATTGTATAACATTCCAAGTGAGATCTTGGGAAGAAACATTTTCATGGCAAAAAATATGAATATTCACCCTAAGGTGGGCTAAAGACTATAAACAGCCTCATGCTATTCAGGTCAGGTTTTGCCATCAAATGAGTTCAGGTCAAACTAGGTCTTGCTGCCAAATAAGTTATTAAAGAACTTAGAACTTTTTGGATTTTAGTGTTATATAGATAAATGGATTTTGGACAAGTAGATTAGAAGAGATGAGAAAACCAAAAGGAGAAATATCAGCCAGTGAGGCAGGAAGAAATCCAAGAGACAGGAGCACCTCCCAGAAGCTCGGGGAAAAGAAGTTTCAAGCAGAGAGGGAGGAACTGACCATCAAATGTATCAAAAGGAAAAGAATGAGAATTAAATTTAGGAACAGAGCTGACTCTGGTGACCTTGAGAAGCAGCCCAGAAACACAGTTGCAAAAGGAACCCAACTCCCTATTTAGGGATTATTTCTAAAACTCAACCAACAAAACTTGGAACATCACAAGACTTTCAACTGAACCCCTGCATTAAAATTTCTAAACAAAACTGTGCTCCTGCTTAATATCCAGATTAAATCTGTTCAAAAGAAAATGAATAAGCATGTAAGAAACACATTTACATATATTCCCATACCTATCAGCCTGATATCAAGAAGGTATCCCTAGAACCTTATTTCTTTGGATACGTATTTAAAATTAAATTCTTTGGCTACAGGATCAGAGAGGCTAGGAGCTTAAAAAAAAAAAAACGGCAGGGTGGGCATCTCATAGCTCTCTGATGAATCAGAAGCAGCAAAATGATTCCTCTGCTTTCCTGACACCTGCTCCAGGGAGTAGCTTCAGCAACACTGAGTGGGTTGGTAGGGCCTGAGAAGGTATAATTAGAAAAGGAAGGAGCCAAAAAAATAACTACTGCTTGGTAAGGGGAAAGCCCCCTCAAAATCCTGCTGTGAAATCACATATAACTTAACTCAGGAATCACATAGCCTTCTTCAACAGCACAACAAATTATACAAAAGCACACTTAAAAACAAAAGAAAACCGAGGTAGAGTCAGGGAAAGTACTTGTTATGTGGATGTATTTGTCGTAACTCCTGTGAGTCAGAGGTACCATGAGTCAGTGGTGAATACACTGTAATAATAATTGAAGTTTATAGGGCTGAATTATAGTTGATTTCCAAATACAATTATTATATATCTGTGTAAAAGTCCAGGTAAAAAAGATGATTTTTGTAAACAAAATTAGTACTTTGGGTCATAGTTGAACACCATAGTAATATCGCTAGGAAAATTTGGAACATATAGATATCTGAGACTTACCATTAGGCAAAGGTCAAATTTCTCACAGGGCAACCACATATCTCATTTACTAAGCAAAACTGTTAGAACATATTCCTGGCTTGTATTATGAGAAAGTCATCAAAGTGAAAGTACATTCAAAGAGAAATGACAATAGTATGAAAAATGGTGGATAATTTTTTTAATGCCAATGTCCAGGATTAGTTGAAAGCTCGGCCATACACAACTGTGGGAGATAAAGTACCAATAAAGATGGCCACCAAAAAGATATATCCAGGGAAAACTTTTTGAGGAAAGACCCAAATGGAAATGCACATTTCCTATAGCTGAATCACTCAGCTTCAAGTTAATTTTAGTAGGAGGGGCATTCTCAATATAACCATTTATACATATTAACTATGGGAATAAATTGTTAAGAATTTTAAGAATAATTGTGTGAATATAGTATTTTTCGGCAGCCGTCCGTCTCGAGAGACGATGGTGTAGCTTCTTAAGAGTCTATCTGCACCGCCGAGAATGGTTGTGCAGTCCGACTCGGGAGTGACACGGTATCTGTCTCCTCCCGTGTTGAATCGACATCTTGCGATGACACTAGGAAAATTAACCTAGCCTAAGGATAGAAAAACAGTGAGGGATACAGTAATAGATGTTCATTGAATGAGTATGGTGGGTATTACTCAAAATTATTAATTGATAATATATGATCTTAAGAACATGATGATCATTGGGCTACAGAATTCTTTTCCAACTCCTAGCTCAGGAATCAAAACTCTTCCCACCTAAACCCCTCTGCCTTTTCCTTCCTCTTGTTGCTTCACCCACATACCACCCACTTCTGATGGCTCCAATATAGTATAGTGTTCTAATATCTAATGAATTATCAAATCCAAGTTCAATGTCCATTATTATTTGCATTTATTTTTTCCTACAAGCTCTCCCATTGTAGCTGACTGCCTATTGACAAACTGCTGTTTATTCTGAGTAACTTAATTTCATGGAATCTTCATAGCACTCTTATCTTACAAGGAAAGAGATCTGGCCTAACTACAGCCTCTCAGCTGCTTTTTCATCCTATCTTCTATTTGTTCAAGTAACTGTGGGGGCTCAAAAAAGGGGGAAAATAGCAAGTTTCAGGGAATAAGAGGACAAATACAGAAACAACTTTAAAAAAAAAGAATTATGTCAATAGACAAATGAGTCAATTGGAACTTTTCAGGAACTTCTTTGCTCTCGCCCCTGTAAATCTTGATCAGTACCTGGTCCACTCCTGACACAAAGGTTCTCAGGAGAAATGCTAGATACTAAGACTGTCCACAGGCATGTCCCATGAAAGCAGAGGTTGATATGTACCTGTTACTGCTAATGTCCTTGGAAAGGGAACTGAAGAACAGATACCACATTCTCCAATACCAAATCTAGATCCCTGTTGCATACACTAACTACGGAACTGGATGCTGAGACCAAGGTGACTGATTTTTTTCAAATTTTTAAGTCTGGAGAAGAACTGCTAGGGACCTGGAAGGAAAGGGAAATGACATGGTCCAACCTATCTACCTTTGAAATAAGCAACACTTCTCTCTCCTCCCTACTCTTCTTCCTAAATATCCAACAGGCTCCTAAAAACAGATTCAAAATACTACTCTGTAACTTTATCAGTCCACAGAGGGCTATGGAGAATTGACTAATGTGTAAAGAATGCTGTGGGGGGTTGTGGCCCACATCCTTAGTATCTTACAAACATCTGCCTACATAATCCACTAGTTCCTCTTTCATTTCTTTTTTATTCTTCCAGGTTTTTCCCTAAGCATATGGGTATCCACCCATTTTAAGAATAGGGTAACAATGTACATATACACCAATGAGCATCTCTGCATGTATTACTGATTTTATACTTTGAACAACTTCTTTGACATGAATTTTTTAAGTTCTTAATACATACTAACAAAACTGCCCTCCAGAAATTGTGTACAAATTCATACTCCTACCAGAAGAATACTGAAGTGCTTGTTTTTTTCTACCCTTAAACTCTTGAGTATGTAATGTTTTAGTAGCTGCAAATATTTAAATAAGTGAGGTGGAATTCTGCTAATTTATTCTGTCATTTATGAACTGTTTGATAATGATTTCCCCATTTTTCTACCATGGGAGGAGAAGTCACTTTTTCCATTTGAATTGTAAAAATTTTTAAATATATTATGGATATTATACATTTACCACGAATATGGCCCTATTTTTAAAAATATAAGTTCAGCTGTAAGTACTATACAATGCCTCACAAAAACTATTATACTAAATCAGCTAAGTAAAATGACTTTGTAATTAAAGAATAACTTAGGTGACCCCTACACTTATATAACTATAGTAACAATAAGAAAAATAAGAATTGCCTGATTCATTACAAAATACAGTTTCTTATTATTGTGACTCATATATAAAAATTCCAATAGAGTATATTCTGAAAAACTTACATTTTATTGTTTAGGGCTTTCCTGTCTCTCTATAATAATTTAAAAAAAAAACACACATTGTGAGGCTACAGGTCCTCAGGGTCTTTCTTTACAAAACAGGGGTGTTTCACTAGAGGCTTCTTCGTATCTTCCACGTCTAACACTCTAAAGTCTATAAGAAGGCATCATGCTAATATGGCTAATATGCTGAAAGAGCTTTACCAATATTAAGTTTCAAAGGCAAGAAATAGCCTCAGCTATGGTCCACAGTTCATATTACATGCAATGGTTGAGAGGCTCAAAGTACTGACCTGATAGTATGTTAGGTAACACAGAAATGGTTTTATCCTGATACCTGCTGATACAAAATTCTACTACATGAACATATACAACAGTTAAGAGGCAATGCTGGAAAGTTCTGATAGGACTTGTTTGAAATTAAAGGAGGTGAGAGATTGCAGCAGTAATCAAGGTAAACTCAAGTGTAAGCTTACCTGGAATATTACCACACGGAATTTGTTTTTCTTCATTATTTCCTCTTGCTTAGTTTCAACTTTTGTAACATGAACTTGTTGCTTCTCCACCCGGGCCTTCACGTCTTTAATGTGAGCACTGACTTTTCGGGTTTTCTCAAACAACTTATTAATGACATAGCCTGTATTGCTCTGTGACTGTGAAAACTTCAACAGGTCAATCTGGACAGATTTTATAGCATTTCCCATGTCCCTGTGTCTCTCTTCTATTCTCTTCTGGCTTGCCTGCACACTGTCCACGATGGTGGCGACTTTGTCCAGCACGGTCACAATGGTAAGAGCAGCATCTTGGTCTTCATCTCCTGTCGTACCCGACAGGCGATTCTGGTGGATCTTATCAGCATTTGAAGCAGACCTATTATTGTGTTCCATTTTATTTATTTCTCAGTTAAAGATGGCCTACCACAATCAATTCTGGCAGTAAAAGCAAAGAGTTAGCTTGATAACAGGCAACAGGGGTGTTTAAAGGGTTGGAAGCCCCACCCCTGGAGACTGGTCAAGTATTTATAACTACAAATACCCATACGTGACTGCCTGCAATATGAGCCCTTGCAAAGAGCACTGGGGACTGTTCCAAACATGCTTACTGACTGACTAAGGCGCTCAAATAAGACTGTGTGGATAGAGGAGGAAAGCTTTTCTCAAAAAAGTTCACTGAAGCCACCATGTTACTAACATTAAACCTAGAAGCCAAATGACAAAAAAAGCGAACTCCAAATGTTGGGTGAAGCGTTTGCTGTTAGGTAATTCCCAGCAGCATTTGTAAAAAAGCAGAGGGGAATTTTGAGCTAAAATTTGTTTTTTCTATTAATTTCACATATGAATTGCACTGACATATCAATATCAAAGAATGTAGTAAATAAACACACCAGAGGCCATATAGTGAAAACATTATATTATAACATGCTTTTCCAAATCAAATATTAAAATTAATATTCAATTTTGAACATATTCTTAAATTCTACATGCATACTTCTGAATATCTAAACTACACATTAAACAGCTGAATACATTCTATTCACACTTCAGATCTTGAAACACCAACAAACTATTAATATAGCTATTACTACAGGACAAATTTGGATAGAGGTCTTAGGTAATTTTTAAGCTCACTTTAAGAGCACCAATCATTAACAATTATTTTTGCATTTTATTCACAAACACTGAAACAATTTATGTTAAAACAAATATTTTCCTTAAAAATTAATGTGTATTAAAGTAGTTTAACTGAGAGAGTAGGCTTTATTCCAATCTGTTTGTTAAACAGACTGTCTTCACAATATCTAAATCTACTTTTCAGTGATCTGTTCCATCATTGCTACCAGATACTTTTTGAATTATCAGAATTATTTTTTCAAAGAGAGGAATAATCAAATTCCAGTCCATACATCTTATAAATGTTTTACACCTAACACACATAGCTTTACACTTCATGCGATTGGCAGTGTCTAAAAAAATCAGTTACTAAATTCCAAAACATTTAAATGCCTATTTAAACACAGTGTCTTCTAAAATTTTTTTTGTAAGAAAAGTAATCTGTAAACATCTTTACCATTAGTTCATGCTTGGTCATTGTGGAAGAAGTGGGTATGACTTTAGAACCATTTGTGAAGTGGTCCACCTTTGCAAAAATATTACATTCCATGGGTAAAGAACAAGTCTTAAGAGTTACCATGTGGTACAAATTTATGAAATCAATTTTTGTATTTAAAAACATAAAACAAATACTTCTAAACTTCAAAACTGTTATAGCTGAATATTCTAAATACGAGCCAACTGTACTACACTAAAAATGTCCAAAAATAAGGCCTCTGAAATAAATATTTCCATTCTTTAAAAAAAGACATAATAAATGTACATCACATGGTCAGTGTACATATAAAAGTCATTTTAAACCATTCTAGATGATGTATCTGAAGTAAAATGACCTAGGTTTTGCTTCTGTCGTCGTCCTCTATTGTTTTTAGGGCATTTTCTGTTAGGTTGAAAAAAGAAAAAAAAGAAAGGAAAATGTCATTTTGTTTAGGATTTTCAAATGTTTCCAGAGTAATGCACATTTCCCACAAAAAGCCGTAACACATGTCATCACATGGAAGGGAAACGGGGCGCTATTTGATGCAAGATAAGGTGAGGGCCAGCACGTCAAACTGCTATCCTCGCGACAAAGTTGGGAGGAGAGATGGTGAGATCCACGGTGCAGGTATGGACACAGAGAAATGCATTTCCGGAGCCTCTACTGCTGACTTGCAGCCCCAATAGCAACCCCCCAGCCACAGTGACTGGTAACATACAAACCTGAGACAGTAGAAAGCATCCTGGCTGATGTACCTTCCCTGAACACTGACACCCCCAAGAGGACAAGAACATCTTAGATGAAGGGCCAAATCAGGAAGAAATAGGCTTATTTAAGCTCTGATAGGCAGACATAGGAAATGCTAGAGATTTAACTCAAAAGAAGCTGTTCCACACCCCACTTGGGCAAACCGCAGAACCAGTAAAGAACAGCCGCGCTGGGGATAAGGAATATTCCTGACTCGCTCTCATTTTACCACTTGTTTCTCCACGGCGGTGTAAATCGCACTGTGTTGTAACTGTGTGTGTGCCTGTCTACCCGAATGCAAACATACAAGCTCTCACTGTGCTACGCAAAGTGGAATAAAGGGACCAGGATGAATTCTGGGGGTTTCGGGCTTGGGCTCTGCTAAAAGCTAGCTATGCAACCTTCTATTCCTATATGTAAAATTTTAGGAGTTGGACTAACCTCTAAAATCTCTGCCAGCAAGACATTTATAATCTAATGGAAAGTCTTACAACAATGAGTATACGCCTATACTAAAGTTGCATGTTTTTAGTCCATTTCAAGAGCACTGCTTTGCTTTGATATAAAGCCTCACGGTTAACACTTCCATTTTATATATTTTCACAAGTTTTATCTCACTAATCCTCATAAAAACACTTTGAGATAGTGCTGGGAATCATCTCTATTTCAGAAATGGGGGAACTGGTTGAGAAGTTAAGCAGCCCCTCTTTTAGCTATCACTAATTATCTATGACCTTGGAAAAGTTCCAACTTCCTGGGGCCGTGGCTTTTTTCATCTATAAAATAAGGGAGTTTGTCTAGGATGATGTTCATTCTGTCATTCTATGAGTCTCAAAACAAGAAAGAGATTCCAAGCATAAAAGAAGACAATTTTACTCATGCAGTCTTGATAAGCGGGTCAGCGGGAACATCCTTTTAAAGGAAGATTCCTCACAGTAAGACAGCCCCCATGGGATAATTGAACAGCTGTCCCATAATGGACTGCATGAGAGAGGCAGTCCTTAAAAATTCAAAGGAGAAAAGTACAAGTAATTACAATTATAAACCCAAGAGAGCAAGACATTCTAGGAGAGAAAACACCACAATAAAGAGAGAGGCTTCAAGGACAGATCTATGATAAATACAATGAAGATGACCTTTCAGTCATGGAGACCGAGGGCGGTAAAGATACAGTAACACAGTTAAAAATATACTGTGATGTCCAAGTGTCTGTGAAGGCAGCCAGTGGGTCTGGGGTATAAACCGGAGGGTATTAGCTTGAAAACTACCTGCCAGATAATTTTATAATAGTAGTTGAGGATTACAGCACACTCCGAACTGAAGCACAGAGCTGGATAAAAGGCTGGATTAGGATTTGTACAAGGGTTTAACTATCTCTCTGATCTTAGGTAAGGTACTTCCCATCCAGGGCTTCAGTTTCCTCATTTCCCAAGAATGAAGGGGTTGAACTCAAAGTTGCTTCCTGCTGACTCTGACATTCTTTGATGGTGCTATCACTGGGCCTCAAAATCTCCCCCTACCTTTACCTTACTCCTTTCTTTTACCTTCCAAATCAGTTAGTACTCTCTCCGTCCTTTATTCTAATAATGTCCTAAGTGGTCTTCCCCAACCTCACATTTTCTTTCCTCCGATGAATTTTGCAGAAGGCACTCAGATTAATTCTCTGAAAATGTTTTATACCAAATCTCTCCCCTATGCAAAACCCTGAACTGCTACAAAATCAAGTTGGAACCTTGTTCCCATGCAATGGCCATAGTTGGCAAATATATTTCCCATGATGACTCAACATGGACCCTCCTCTCAAGGGTTCAGTGGCAAGAGGGATGGTTTGGGAATCAGGCAGCACTCCATCAGTCCAGGCCCTTCCACTTACCGGTTTGGGTGACTAAAGGCAAATGCCTTAACCTTGGAGTCTACATTAAATGGCCACAGGCAGGCCTGCTGTTGCTGTTGCATGTTTGTTTGTTTCTTTAATCTTTCTGCTGTCATTATTTTTTATATCATTATGCCCCTACTTTAATCCACTGCCCAATTTTATACTCAGTAGTCTTTCCTAAAGACAGACCATCTTTTCTATAGAATAAAGTCCACTGACTTTAGTGCCTGGGTTTTATGAAAAATATCTGTTACTTAGAGACCACTTTTTAACAAATCATTTCTAGCTGTATCATTTCAGCTCCAGATGGCTAAGACTAGGCTTCCATCCAGACCTCGGATAAAAGAGTGATAAATCCTTTATGGACTGCCAATATCTGTACTTGATATGCACCAATCCCCTGCCCAGAATAATGCAGAAAAGTATGCAGGTGATGTTTATAAAACTTCTGAACCAAACTTTAAAGGAGGTGAGGGAGGGCTAATCAAGAAGAAAAGACATGAAACTGGGAAGCATAAAGACAATGTGAACTTGATTTGCTATGACTTTTCTCAGGTCCAGTTCAGTTCTGACTTAGATATTCCCACTCAGTGTGGAAAACACCTACTTTAAGCCAACTGCACTCTAAAGAGCCCTTTCATTTGGTGTTCAGTTACAATAAAGTCCAGTGGTTTTAGTTATAATACAGAAACTTAAAGTTTAGTATTTACGACTGTATTCCAGAAAATGAAGTTACATTAAGACAATAATAAGAAACGCAGTTTTCTTTAACCCCTGTTTTCTTCCTTTCTTGTTATATTTACTGTGAATAAAGTTTATTCTTAAGGCATAAAACACCTTGCAGTTCAGCAGGGCTTCAAAATTTTTGGCATGGCTCTCCTGTGCGTGTGCAGACCATTCTAAAAGTCTGCTACTACCATTATTGTCCCTGAATGCAGTGCTTAGACCCAACACACAGTTCTAAAATCCCTGAATTCCTTTACGCTACTGAACAGTCTTATGCTCCCTCTACCTGCAGCCCAGATAGACCTGAAACCCCAGGTATGAGTTCTCACCCATCTTCTGAAAAAGTAACCCAGGGAGAGGTCAGACCCATGTGGAAACGTCAGTGAACTGACCCTAGGATTCCCCCCCACCCCCAATAGACTGGTGGACTTAAAGCCCCTATCATTTTCAGGGTGCTTCAAGGTTCTTCTTTAATTTCATAGCTACCCACCTCTAATTTAGAGTTAGTATTTCTTTGGTTGTCACCTACCTTGTTATGCACATGACAATGGCTACTATAATGGCGATCTGTACAGCTCCAATAATTGCTGCAATGAGAACATGAGTGAGCTTTTGCCTACTTGGCACTACGTAGAGAATACTAAAGTCTGTCTTTTCACAGTGCTGTCCAGTGTAACCCGATTCACATCTGAAAAGGGGGGAAAAAGAATTCCTATGAGAATCACAAATTACCATAGTTTTAGGTTTTTTAAATTAAAAGATACAAAAAATGATAAATCTCAACAGGAACAGAAAATCAGGCACCTTCCTACCATTTGAAAAAAATACTGCCATTTTTCCTTAAACTTTTTCTGATATGTCTCTTTTACATAGTGCCTCTTCCCTATCATTACATCACATTAATTTTTAACATTGCTAAATAGCCTTTATTACCTTCATTTAAAAATACACATAATATTTCCTACAGCAACTACAGTATGGCTAACTTATCTATTCCTTGTCCTAAGACATATCAGTTATCTTTCAATTTTCACAATTATAAATTAGGTGTGGTAAACATCTTGGTGAATGTGTACTTTTCTATGCTAGTTTTATTCCTTATGCTAGATACTTAAAATGGGATTACTGAATAAATAGGTATAAACATTTACAGTTCTTTGAACACAGCACCAAATTATAGTCAAGACACTATTCAATGCACATAATATAATCATTTAAGGTGCAGACAGGAGATGAAAATAAGTTATTAATGACAGAAATGAAGACAGGTAGTCAAGCAAGTATTAATCTTAGAAATTACCTAATTTCAATTAAAAGTAAATATAAAGAAAACAACATGATGATGATGATAATATGACAGGGGAAAACATTTAAGATATTTAGCAGAAAATTCACAATTTTATCTGACAGAAGTAAAATGTATGAATTAGGCAGTCTTCAGTTGAAACTGATTAATAAAATATCTAAAGTAAAAAGACAGTGTATTTATTAATGTCCATGCTTCATTTTTTTAAAAAATCTTTTTAAATAAAGCACATATAACAACAAAGAAACCTAGCGGCAGGGATGAAACAGGGGAAGCCAGGGGTGATGTGAGTCCACAAATCCTGGCCCTGGGGTTCCTAGCCACCTACCAGAAGGTTTCACTTTGGGCTCTAAGCTTCTTAGCAGACAAAAACACAATAGTAGTAAGGGAGATATCTATACCATGGAATAGACTCAAGAGCCCAGAAATATACCCATGCATTTATGGTCAACTGGTTTTTGACAACGGTGCTAAAACAACTCAATAGGGAACTAGCAAATGATGCTGGGCAACTGGACATCCACATACACATAAATGAAGTTGAACCTCTTCTTCACAGCATCCAGAAAAATTTATTCAAAACAGATCACAGATCTAAATCTAAGAACTAAAACTATAAAAGTCTTAGGGAAGGAAAGGAAGTAAATCTTTATACCTTTATATTAGGCAATTACTTCTTAGCCGTGACAGCAAAAGCACAAGCATCAACAACAAAAATATTAAATTGGACTACAGTATATGAAAATTAAAATCTTTTGTGCATACGGACACTATCAAGAAAGTAAAAAGATAACCCATAGAAAGGGAGAAAATTTTTGCAAATTATCTGATAAGAGACTTACATCGAGAATGTATAAAAAACTGTAACAACATTAACAAAAAGACAAAACAATTATAAAATGGGCAAAAGATCTCAACAGACATTTCTCCAAATAAGATATACAAATGGGAAATAAATATATTAGTCTTTAGAGAAACACATATTAAAACCACAAAAAGATACCATTTCGTACCCATTAGAATGGTCAGAATCAAAAGCTCAGATAATAACAAAGTTGGCAAGGACACTGTAGAAAATGTAAAATGTTACAGCCACTTCTGAAAACAGTCTATGATTTCCTCAAAAAGTGATGTACAGAATTACCATTTGGCCCAGCAATGCCCGCCTAGGTATTTGCCTACATGGAATGAAAATATACGTCCACTCAAAACCTGCAAATAATTATTCAGGGCAGCATTATTCATAACAGCCAAAAAGTGGAAGCAATCCAAATATTCATCAACTGGTACGTGGATTAAAAAATGCACTATTATCCATTCAACAGAATTCATTCAGCCATAGAAAGGAACAACGTACTAATCCATGCTACAACATGGGTAAACCTTAAAAACATTATGCTAAGTGAAAGAAGCCAGACACAGAAAACTACATATTATATGAGTCCACTTAAATCAAATGCCCTAAACAGGTAAATCTAGAGACAAAATAGATGAGTGGTTGTCTAAGGCTGAAGAAAATGAAGAAATTTGGAAGTAACAGCTAAAGGGTATGGAGCTTCTTCTTGGGGTAAAGTTGATTGTGCTGATTGCAACACTATGCAACTATACTAAAAACCAATGGATTGTTTTTTAAAAAAATGAAACGAAAGTAGTAAAATCACTGACATCAAATACAGTCCCCACAAAGTAAAATCAAAACAGTTGTTCAAAAGAACCACAGTTGCTACTGTTATTAAATTCAAGGAAACTTGATCTCACTGGTCCTCATTTAAAAAAGGGCACCTTCTGATACAGAGGATATCATTCTCAACAATGCAGCTGCAATAAAATCAACAATATAATAAAATGCCATCGGAGTTTTTAAATAATGTCTTTCATGGTAAACTAATGGCCAAAAGTCAAAGCTCGGTAAAATATAAATGGTTCCATAGGGAGCTATAACAATGTCCTAGATATGCAGCTCCTAGACAGTTAAGCTTATTCCAAAGATTAAAATCAGAATATCAAATAGAATGTATAGGCCATATATCGTCCAGGCAATCCTCCCTGGATATTCTTTTCTGCAACTGACTTTGAGTTATACTCTCTAAATATCTCAAGTATTAACTTCTAGGTTATTATTTCTTCATTTGTTATTTATTAAAGGCAGATCCAGGCATTTGGTACCCTACCTTCTATTCGTTCATCCCAAATACCCTTCGCAGTAATCTCATTCACCCCATGGCTTCAAGTGCTGATTCATTCAATTAATGTTTATTGAGCACCTGGCATTTGGCAGGTACTGCAGTGGGCACTTGGGACACATCAATGAGCAAAAGAAATAAAGATCCCTAGCCTGTTTTATCCCTTAGCTGGGGGGGAAGGACAATAAACATGTTAAGTAAATTAAATGGTTATTTTAGAAGGTGATATGTATTACAGAGGGGGGCAATTAAGGGGAATTACGAGTGCCAGGTATGAGCCAGGAAGGGAGGACTGCAATTTTAAGTACGGTGGTCAGGATAGGCTTCACTAAGAAGGTGACGTGTAAGACATGAAGGAGTTTATCACATGGGCAAGTGGGAGGAGCACATACCAGGCAAAGAAAGAGTCAGTGCAAAGGCCCTGAGGTGGGAGCATGAGTGCACCCCATGTCCAAGAAACAGCAAGTCTGTCTGGAGTGGAGTGGGCAATGAGGAGGGAGGGAGGGGACCAAGACAGAGTGAAGGGACCAAACTGTGTAGGGCTTCTGCACTCAGTGAGATGGAGGAGCCACTGGAAGGGTTTTAGCAGAGCAATGACATGAACTGATTTTTATTTTTAAATCTCACTCTGGCTGCTGTGGAATATAATTGGGGGGGGGGGTTAGTGCGATAATGCCAGAGAGAAAAAATGCCAGCCTGGACTCTAGGAAGAGCAATGGCAATGGTGAGAAGTAACCAAACTCTGGATATACTCTGAAACAGAGTGAACAAGATTTCCCAACTGAGGGGCTATGAGGTATGAGAGAGAGAGAGAAGTCAAAGATGTAGCAAAGGTGTTTCATCTTAGTAAATTGAGATGGAGTAGGCATGGGCCAAGAGGAAGAGGGCTATAGGGGGAGCAGGTTGAGGGGAGGGAAGGAAGATCAGAAGATCAGCTTAGGTCCTGCTAAGCTTGAGGTGTCAAAGACATCCAGGTGAAAATGTCAAGGAGGGAGAGGGACCCATGAGTCTCATGTTGAGGAGAAAGATCTGGGACTTACATAAATTAGGGAATCATCAGCATTTCTCATGTAAACCCCTCAGAGTGATAGAGTCACTAAGGAAGAAGACTAGGACTGTAGCCTTGATAACCCTAAATGGTCAAGGAGCAAAAGAAGAACCAGCCATGGAGACCAATGACCAATGAAGTAAAGGAAAACCAAAAGAGAACATAATCCCAGAAGCCCAGTGAAGAATGTGTATCACGCAGGAGGGCTCAATCATGTCAAATGCCATTTAAGACTAAGACCTGACCACTGAATTTAGCAACAAGAACAGTCTCGGTGAAGTGTTGGGGGCAAAAGCTTATTAGGTGGCTTCAGGAGAGATGGGAAGTGAGGAACTGGAGACAGTCAACAAGGCTTTTGCGTTCTTCTACAGAGGAAAGAAATGGGATGGTGGCTGGTGGAAGTGAGAATGGGTTGTTATTGTTTTCTAAACCAAAATAGAAAAAATAAAAATATACATTAAAATATATTTATTCAAGAATATATGATATGCACTACTAGGATTATACCCGAAGAATCTTGAAACCCCAATTCAAAAGAACTTATGCACCCCTATGTTCATTGCAGCACTGTTTACAATAGCCAAGTGCTGGAAACAACCTAAGTGCCCATCTGTAGATGAGTGGATCAAAAAACTGTGGTACATTTACACAATGGAATACTATGTAGCAGAAAGAAAGAAGGAACTCCTGCCATTTGCAACAACATGGATGGAACTAGAGAGAATTATGCTTAGTGAAATAAGCCAAGCAAAGAAAGAAAAATACCATATGATATCACCTAATACAGGAAACTAAAGAACAACACAAACAAAGGAACTGAATAGAACAAAGAGCAGAATAGCAGTCAATAGGGGGGAGGGGAGAGGGAGAGAAGGGGGATAAGTAAGGGAAGGGTTTAATTAAAGAGCCTGTATGAAAGACTCATGGACATGGACAACGGGGAGGGATATGATTGTGGGAGAGGGGGTGGGTTGGGTGGGGGAGAGAAATTGGGGGAAAAGGGGACAACTGTAATTGAAAAACCAAAATAAAAAAATTAAAAAAAAAAAAAAAGAAAAGAATATATGATATGGAGAAAAGGGAGCAGGGAGAATTGATGCTCAGTAATAGTGAAAAGTGTGTGGAATTTCTCTTCATATTGCTCTTCATATTGCTTCAGGTTTCTCAGTGAACTTGGAAACAAGGTCATCAGCCAAGGGTGAGGATGAGAGAGGACACACTGACAACCTGAAGACAGGGGTGACAGTAGAAAGCAGATATCTTGCCAAAGAGGAGGATGAATGAACGATAGTTATAGAATGCCCGCCTGGCAGCATGTATGGCCTGCTTTGAATATGAGACAGGTCAACCTGGTGGCTTGCTTCTAAAACAACAGCTGCATCCAGCTGTCTGGGTAGAGGGGCACAGTACAGGTGGGAGGTTGAATGGACCAGGATTACAGTTTTGTCAAGTATGATGAAGCAAAGTAGGGACTACACTGATTGACCATAGAATTTAAGCTGAGTATGGAGGGGAAGGGGCCAAGCAGAGGGGGAAGGACACTGAAGGATTCAGTAAGTTGGAGGTCTGGCGAGATGGAAGAACTGCTAGGTAGGAGCTAAAAAGGATACACTACAGATGGAGTGATTCCTGACTACATGTCTTCAAACCACATCTGTCTCATGAGTTCTGAACCCAAAGTACATCCAGTAGCCTACCAGACATCCATAAGTGGATACCCCACAGGCACCTGAGAGTGAGCATATTAAACGGAATCCACCATTTCCCCTTCAACCCTCTTCCCATTGTATTTCCCCACTAAATTTTGCCTTAGTCCAGGAAACTCTCTTGAATCATCCTTCCCACTACTCTCTACCAACCCCCACGCTCCCATCCTCCTATCCAACTAGTCACCAAAAGTTATGGATTCAACTGCCTTATTGTCTCTCTGTAATGCCTCCACTCATCTCAGTCCCAGTCCAGTTCCTTTACTGAGTTCAAGCTCCCACTCCTTACTAATATATAGTCACCTACCTTTCAGTCTTCTAGTCCGTCTCTAATCAGACCTGATCGCATCTTTCTTACTTAAACCCTTAAATGGCTTCTCACTGCCTTAAAATAAAGGACAAGCTCCTGAGATGGCACAAATGCTCCTATAAAACCCTCCCCTCCTCCCACAATGCCATCCAACCTCCTCAGATGGAAGTGCCTTAGCTCAAGTCCCAAATCATGTCATGTGTTCTACGTACAATAGCATTTTTCATACGATATTTTTATTGTTTATTATTTGTCAGCCTCGCCTACCAAATTGTATATTTTTTGGAAGGTAACAGCCTGAATCTCTGTCATTTTAGAATTTGAAACCCCAGTGCCGGGCAAAATTTGGGACAAAATAAGCAATACACAAACTGACAAACTAACGGCGGGACAATACCAGAAGATTTCAACATAATAACAGGACTGCGGCTAGGATGGTTCAGCCCCCCTATCCACTGCTGCCCAAACACACTCGCCTTCTAGTCAATGCATGCCGTGTTAAGGCCTGATTCTTCCAGACATTGTAAATACTTCAACAAAAGAAAAAGGTCAACTGCTTTTTAGAAGTTATAAGTGTGCAGAGAGAGATTCTTTAGCACTTAAGAAACACCTCTGGTCTGGAGAAAAGGAAAAAGCTGATCATCCTCACATGTCAGTCAACAATTATTTACTGAGAAGCTGCTGGGCTAGGCTCTATGCTAGGCACTGGGAAGACAGTGTTAGGAAAACACAGCCCCTAACCTAAAGACACTTACAGTCTAATAATATCAATCACTGCTTACTAAATGTATACTGTGTACCAAGTGTTATGCTAATCACTTGACATTTAATTTTAATAACACTAAGAGATGGGTACTATTATTATTACAATTTTAGAAATGAGGAAAACAAGGCTTACACATTTTAAGTAACTTCCAAAGGGCATAGCCAATAATTGGCCAATCTGGTGTATCTGATTCCAAAACTTTTAACCACTAACCACTCAATCTTCTTACTGTCACCTACTAAAATCCTATGAAGTGAGCTGGGATTACTTCATTATCAAGGACATCATCTTCTCCCATCCCTTACTTAGGTATCTCAAAAGATGCCCCATCCTCAGAGGACAACATGAACTGAACTTCTATCCAAATACATATGCCACTGTGAGGCAAATGAGGGACCCACTATATGACTGTAAAACTGGCTTACATATAATGACATGTATCAGGTATATCACACTCTTTTAAGTTAATTAATTTGCTATTTAAAAAACTGGCCCGTTCTCTTCTACACAACTGTATTATTTAAAGATTCAGGGAAAAGGAGGTGGGGGGAACCAGCTCCTTCAAAGACAAAAACTTTCAATCGGAAGAAAGCCAAAAGCTTAACAACAAAAATGATTTTACTGTTAAAAGTTTATAGGTTTTGTTGTTGCTGTTGTTTTGGAAGCAGGAGGAGAGGAGGAAAATGAAAGAGTCAGGAGAAGGGAACTAGAGGAGTAGAGAAACCAAGAGACCCAATTTCAAATGGCCTCTTTTACTTCTTGGAGAGGAAGAATCACTGGCTTGTAGGCTGATAGAACAAAAGAAAGTATACCACTTCTCCATGTTTTGATGTTGTAACAAAGAAAGGAAAAAAGGATTCCAGCCCAACTTCAGGAAGCAGGAGTGAGCAGAATAATGGCATCTCCCTGTGTCCATGGAAACAGCACCTGGCTAACTAGTGGGGGACAGGATGGGCTCCCAGCAGCAGCAGCAAGAAGTGCTATTGGTAGACAGACAGAGTATTGGGAAATTGGAGCTCTAATTTTGGCCCAGCTCTAACTCTAACTTGCTGCTGACCTTGAACAGGACACATAACCTCTCTGAAATCAGACAGGTTTACACCCTTTCCGTTTCAATCTCTCACAACACACCTGGCTCTACATCCTCATCCCCTTATTTTTAGAAATCTATTTTAGTATATTCTGAGTTACATGTTCTCTGTTCTTAACACATTCTTTAGTCCCTCAACCACTTTCTGATAGATTGCCTAAAAACCAAGTGTTGAAATATGACATTTATTTTTATATTAACATATACAACATTATATTTAAAACATTAAATCTCAAAACATTGTTTGTGCATATTATCTGCCAATTTTTTTAATGATGCTTATTTTTTTATATCTCTACTGAAAATAAACCGTACTTTTTGATAACAGTTTGTCCACATTGCATGCTTCCTATAGAGCAGTGACCACTGATGGAAGGAATGCCTCATCTCTGACCTGGGTACCAACTTACCTACAAGAAGCCTTCTGAGTAGCGTAGATGAATTCACACTTTCCATGGATGCAGTAACCATTGAGGTTTTCAGGGCAAGGCATGTGGTTTCCAATATAAACATCTTCTCTTTGATCACTAGCATCTTAAAAGAACATAAACCAGGTCAATAAACAGTGAAAAGAACATTGAGAAATATGGACTTTTCAAAGGTTCTGAGACAACAAATAAATCCAACCCTTGCTGGGTAATTTGGAAAGAAAATTTTTCCAACAGGGGGCTAGATAAGAATCAAGGTCTCACAATGCCACAAACATAGCAGGTAGACTGTTCAGGCACAAAGCATTTGAAAATATTTGCAAGCATGTGATGACTATGAGCTAGTGTTATTTAAAAACAATCTTCCCTGCAAAAAAAAAGCATCTTTGTTAAAGAAATAAATGCAACATCTATAAGAAAGGTCACCTCTGTGACAGAGAGATGCTGTATATAGCACTGGCTTCTAAAGAATCGGCTTATTCTATCATTTACCTGGGGGCTATGAAATTGAGGCCGAAGAACACTGGAAGAGCAGAGAGTAATTTTAGGGTGAAAGATTTATTTTTAGAATTAACACTAATAAAAGCATATTGATTTTTTTTTTCAAAATGAAAAGTGTTGCTATTTTTTATATGGCTTTCCTTAGTATATGTTAATGTAAAAAATTAAAATACTATAGAGAAGAAAAAATATTTAATCACCTGGCATCCCTTTATCCAAAGAAAACCATTGTAAACATGCTGATGAATATCTGTTCAGATTTAGGTATACTGATTTGAACTGAAATGAGCTGAAGTGAAGAAAATGGAAGTGTGATGAGTAAATTCCACTGTCAGAAATGGGAAAAGCATCCAGAAGGAAAAACAGAAAGAGGCCAAGCAGATGAAGACACAGGGACTCAGTCTTCAAAATCAATCCTATTCATTCATCCATGTTCTCTCTGTCCCTCTCTATCCCTGTCTCTCTCTGTCTCTCCCTCTCATATACTTGTGTATGCACACTCATTCACAAAGCCACACATTTTGGAATGGATTTTGTGTACTTCTTTCCCTGGCATCTACACGAATGCATTAATCCTCAACTCTGTGGACCCGGAGGGCCCCGATGTATACAGGCCTGTCAATTTCCCCGGTTTCCTGCCGTTTCTGCCGACAGTTCCAGCTTACAGACTCTGTGTATTATTAGCTGTGTGACCTTGAGCATACTATTCTCTCTAAACCTGACATTTCATAACTGTAAAACCAAGATCATAATAGGACCTAAACATCATGCGGTTCTGAGAGGACTACATGAGATAATCAATGCACATACAAGACATTAAAACAACCAGCTAGCACCTCATGTAACAGCAAAGGCTTATCTCCCCCCAAACAAACAAAGGTGCTAACAAAATTTGAAGAATGTTAAAAGAAACAGAAAAAGGAATAAAATAGGAGGCTGTGTGTATATGTGTGTGTGTGAGAGAGAGAAGGGGAAGAGCAAGGGAGAAGTGGAAATAGAGGTGTCAACTGCAGGAAGAAAAAAAACTAAAAATGCAGAATTTTCTGGAGATCAAGATTTATACAGAAAAGGAAAAATGGTAATGCTTAGTAAGCTCAATGATAAGATAACTAAAGCAGTGAGGTTATGTCATTTCTAACAAGATCAAATTGATGCCTTTTAACCTCAAAATTATGTATTTATATTGTACTAAATTATGCCTAGAAAAAGAACTATATATACTAGAATTCAAGAAGTCCAATCTGTAAATTCATGCTTTTTGGTGACCTTGGCCAAGTTCTTCTCTCTAACAGAGTTAAAGGATATTAGCATTGTTCAACATAAGTGGAAAACGAGACATATGTAATTTTTATTTCCTAGTAGCCATATTTTTAAAAGGTAAAAATAGGTATATTAATCTTAATCATATATTTTGTTTAACTCAATATATCAAATAAATATTATTTCAACATAAAATCCATATTTATTATAAAATTATGGTAACTTCCACTCTTTTTTTCTTAAATAAGTCTTCAAAATCCGGTAAGCACTTTACGCTCACGTCACATCTCAACTGCGACTACCGCATTTCAAGTCACTCAGTAGCCACATGTGGCTAGGAGCTCCCATGCTGGACAGCAGGGAAGAGATGGCTTATTCGTCTATTATTTATTGATCACATGCCATATGTCAGGTGCTCTGCTAGGTGCTGGGGATAGAAAAGTAAGCCATACCCTGTCCTCAGAGGGCTTACTAGGTCTCCTCCAGCTCCCAACCTGGGAGTCTGCTGTGGGGGAAAGAAACCAAGCCCTCCTTCGGGCTGCTGAAATCCTACACACCCACCTGTCTACTACAATGCTCGTGATATTGTCATAGAACTTCTCGGGTTTTTTAAATCAGTCTCTACCATGAGGTTGTGGGTTCCTCTGAGAATCTAGACATTTGTGTGATTTATTGCTGTGTAACTCTTAACACTTGGAACGCAGTACTATTCTTGCTCTGGTTTATAACTAAGAGTGCCATTCTACCTCAGCAATCAAGCCGCAGGTGACTTAAGGGAAAAAGCACTGTCTCCCCGGGCACCCATCACCCTGCAGCTCCTCAGAACATGGCACTTGCGTGGTGTGACACGAGATGAAGTACATAATAACGGGACTATAGAGACTGAGGTTATGTACCAACCTGTAATAATAAAGTCCTACATGGTGTATGACAACAGGATTGTATAGGTCCAGAGAGGCGGTGGTAATGTACTAATCTACCACAAAAAAGTCCCATAAGCAGCAGAAAATTTCAAGAATAACGTGAAGCTGAAAGTCATCAGAATTCAGTTACACAACAGCAATGAGAAAAAGTTAACTAATTTAAAAGCACAGTTTTGAGAAATTAATAGACAGAGTATGGTACCAACAGCATTTACTGAATGAATAAAAGAATGTGGCATGGCCCTGACCAGTGTGCCTCGGTTGGGCGTCGTCATGCAAAGAGAAGGGTGGCCCATTCTACTCCTGGTCGGCACATGCCTGGGCTGCGTTTCAGTCCGCGGGGACATCGATGTCTCTCTCTTTCTGTCTCTCTCTCTCCCTCACTTCCCCTCTAAAAATAAATAATTTTTTTTTTTTTTAAAAAGACTGTGGCATCAAGTTCTAGACAAAGCAAAGCCATGTAAGACATGGACATGTCTAATAAGACTGAAGTCTGTGGCTGTCACAGAACCCAAATTCAGCATTGTGTTCAATACCAACACTATTCATTCCATTATATGTATTTACATACTATTCCTGCGCACAGCCATATGCTCAGCCAAGCTATGGAAGATATTTTTTTAAAGTATACATGGTCCCTGTCCTAAAAGAGCTTGTAATCAATTTAGGGAATCAACATACACACAAAAAGCTAAATGGTACAAGGGAAGGAGTCCCATATGGCAATTTATAATTAAATGCCAAAAGAAGGTTTTACAATATTAGGTGCTATGGAAGGTCAAATTCAAAGGATAACTCACTATAGGTGACATTACTCAGGAAAGAATTCATAGAGGGTAGGACTTGAGTTAGGTCTCAGAGCACAGATAGATTTATAGAGGAATGGTGGTAACCAAAGGGAAGGTATAATGCACACAGAATTCTCGAGAACAAGGGGTAGGTAGCTGAACCTACAAAGAGCTGTACATTCAGACTGCGGAAGAGACTGAAGTGTCCATCAATGGATAAATGGAAAAATTAAAATGTGGTATATACATGCAATGAAATAGTATTCCGCCTTAACAAGGAATGAAACTCTGACATAAGCTATAACACGGATGAACCTTGAGGACATTATGTTAATTGAATTAAGCCAGTCACAAAAGACAAAGACTTACATGCAGTACTCAGGCAGTCAAATTCATAAAAACAAAAAACAGAATGATGGATGCCAGGACAGAAAAATCTGCATTTTTAGTTGTCAGTTTTTTTCTGCATTTGGTACCTCTATTCCCACTTCTCCCTTGCTCTTCCCCTTCTCTCTCTCTCTCTCTCTCTCTCTCTCTCTCTCTCTCTCTCTCTCTCTCTCTCTCTCTCTCTCTCTCTCCTTTCTGTTTCTATTAATGGCTACAATTCCAGTTTTATAAGATGAAAAGAGTTCTAGAGATGGGTGGTGGTGATGGGTGTACATCATCATGAATGCATTTAATACCACTGAGCTGTACACTTAAAAGTGGTTAAGATGGTAAATTGTTATGTATATTTCACCACAATTTTTAAAATTGGAAAGGAAGAAAAACAAAACCTTAAAAAGTGAGCCTAATGACAGGAGGTTCAGTAGACAGAATGTAGCTGAATTCAAATTTAGACTCCCAGTCATCCAAGAACTATTTGCTAAGCACCTATTGATGTTCTAGGCACTGTGGTAGTTCCTGGAGTTTCAGGCAATGTCAGTACAAACAAAATGTAAGTATCATACAAAGACGCCCTAGGCAACTGAATATATGAAATTAGTGCTTAAAGACAGATCAAGGCTAGAGAACAAACTTTGCCAAGGTGATGGCTGGCAGTAGATTAACTATTCAGAGGAAATTAAGAAGAAAGCGAGGGGAGCAGGACAGACTTCTGGATTAGCTGTGACACAAGAGGTAGAGTGTCAGGGTTCAGGCTCAGAAAGTCCTTGCTCTGCCATTCTACGTGAGCCACAAAATCTGTTTCCACTTTTTCATCTACAAAATGAGGATAACACAGCTGTGGTGAGGCTTAAATAATAATACAAATATGTGAAAGCACCTGGCACACAGTAGGGTATTGATAATTCTTGCATGGGTGAATATTCTGCTGATGTTTCTCATGAATTATATTCAACATGCTATAGATAGGAAGATCTTTGAGTGCAGACAGGCTGCCAACAAGGAAACTAGGAAACAAAAGTATTAACAATCACCATAATAACGTCAACAAGCAATTCAGTGGTGTAGCATTTAATACTGAGAGAAATCCTAGGCAGTAGATACTACTGCCCCCACTTTACAGATGTGATGATTGAAACTCAGAGAGATCAGGCCACATGGCCTTCAAGTCTGACTCCTGAGCACAAGTCTTGACCATCAGACTATTATTTCACCAAGTTACCCTGGGTGGTGAGTAGGGAATGGACAAAAGTGGGATGTCCAAGCTCCTGCTCTGTAATCCAAGTAAATTAATAACTTCAAACTTCAAAAAGGAAAGCTAAGAAGGCTCTAAAGATATCATAAAGCAGGGGCAGAGGCAGAGTCTCCCACAGCAAGAACTGGGCAGAGAATGGTCCAGTCTGAACAATGCCCTCAGGCAAGTGGTGACAGGCAGGCTCCAGGAATAACAGCTGTGGCTGCTGGTTTCTGAACAGCGTTTTGTGTGTCTGCAACACAGGAGTGTGCTTGGTCCCCCGGCGGCTCCTTCCACTCAGACACAAACCCACCAGCAGCAGCAGCGTTTTCAAAAACAAAGGAGAGTATGGTTCTAAGTGATGTTGTAAGAAATCCCAGCGCCAGATGGCTTATCTGCAAAGGTATGTCTCACGGGCTATGTGTCCTGGTCCCTCAATGCACAACCCAAATAAAGCACGAGGAGTCATATTAACAATCAAGATACGCATTTTGAAGGTCAACTACTGACACTGCAGCAACTACATCAATACTGTATTGGTAAGTCTAGGGCTTGTTATTTCTACAAATCCCCAATTAAAAAAATTCAGTATGCTCTCTTTCTTCCCCTATACCTCCCTGCGCCCAAGATGCGTCAGTAACATAGCCCTCCATAAATCCTTCCCTGACCCCGGTCCTCTCGGACCCCATCAAAGAATTTTCTCCCTAGGCAAAAACTCCACCTCTCCTCCAACACCTCCCCACCTCTCATTTCTAAAGCCACTGTTTTCAACACCAACCGTGACTCTGCCCTTCCTAGCCTTTCCACTCTGCCCAGTGAAGCGCCTTTCCTACTGTGAATAAACTCACCCACCTCCTCAGGAATTCCCTTGGAAAGCCCTCTCCCTGATACACCAAGACCACACTATGTGCTTCCTACAACCCCTTTCCTTCTGCCTTCCCTGCCGTCTTACCACCTGTCACCTCCAGACCAGCATCCCACTCTCTCTCCCAACACCCTCCCTCTCGTGAGGGTCGGAGCCGCGCACCTGCACATCCTGCTAACCGCCCTTGCCGTGACTCTCCACCACGCTCCACAGCACAGGCCCTCAGACTTCCTTCAGTGACTTTAGCAACTGGCTCAGTCTTACCTTTTGATGAGACAAAAATTCCCAAGACCATTTTTAAAAGGACATATCCAAAAAGCTCTTTAAAATATATAAACAACAAAGCAATTCCTACTGATACTTCTGGGTGAGCAGGGGTCTCCATGCCCCCTTCCTTCTTCCTTTTCCCCTTTTCCCCTTTTTTCCCCTTGCTCCAATGGGCGCTCAAGTTGGTCCAGGAGTTTCCTCTTTCCTCCAACCCCCTCCCCCCACTTTCCTCAATAAACCTGGTGTAAAATCCTAAAAATATATTTTTTAAATAATAAAATATATAATATGTAATAATTTTTAATAATAATTTTATATATATATAAACAACAGTGACCAAGCAATGGAATACTTCAGTATCTCTGGTATCTCTGGTGAGCAGGAATAGAGGCCATTGGGAGAAAGGGGTCATTGGTGGTGAGAGGGTTGGAGTGGGACAAAGCACAGGAAAGAAGCAAAAACGTCTTGGCAATAAAAAGCTGTCATGGTTAAATTTTAGGCTGTATGAAAATATCTTCTGATGAAAAATGGCCTCATTAAACTGTCATACGCCACAAAGGAACTCCCTGGGTAGATGGAAATACTATAGATTGTGATAATGTGTAGTGTACATGGGGTGTATCCATTTGTCAAAATTGATAGCTAACATTTGTGCATTTCAGTGTATGTAAATTATACCTAAAAAAAAAAAAACACCTATAAAATAAGAATAATGATAATCAAGTAGATGGGGGTGTAAAGGCAAAATAAGAATGACAATGCTGATTAACTGTTGAAGGTGAGTATTGGGTACAGAGGGTTCATTGTACTACTCTGTTTTTATAGGTTTGAAATTTCCTGTAATCAAGTTTTTAAAATGTCACATACCCATCTCCCACACACCTCATGCTTAACCATCACACCGCTCATGCCTTCAACATCTACAACAAAGCTTCTAACATTGCAGTACCAAGGTACCGATGGTTTTCCAACAGCCCAAGAAAAGCACTAATTCGGCCACCATGCTGGACACTGAAATGCTCCATCTCTCCAGCACTCTTCTTCCCCAGGAGCCCAGCTTTAAAAGAGCTTTCCTGCTGAGCACTGTCTTACACTTTTCCAGCTGCTTGCTGATGCTGTTCCTGCTCTCACTTTGTAGCCTCCATCCCTAGATTCCTGTCTACCTTCCTTGCCTTGGTTGAATGTTAAGGATACAAATATTTACAGGAGGCCTCCTGTAAACACTCCTGAGAACAACAACAACAAAAAAAACAAATGAAATAAAATACAAAAAAGAGGACATTTCTGAACTCACGATTTGGGTTTCGCCTTCATAACTCTTGTAAACTCCTTGGTCCAAAATTACCAGCAATCCCCTTGTATTCAAATTCAATGCACATCTTCTAATATCTTTATGCAGCAATTTAAACCACATGGCTATCTTTCCTTTGGCTTCTATACCAGTGTTTTCTTGGTTTCTTCCTCTGGATCATCATTCTGCTTCATCCTAAGTTAGACCTCCTCTCCTGTCTAATTAACAGAACTGTACAAAAGAACTATCTGCAGCTCTAGACGTGACTGATATTTGTGCTGCCCAATATGGTAGTCATGGGCCATATATGGCTATTCAACACTTTAAATAGCGCTAGTATGATGGAGAAACAAAACCTTTCATTTTATTTCATTGTAATTAATTTAAGTTTAAAGTCACTGTTTTAGACAATGCAGCTCTATAATCTCTCTCACTGATTCTCATGACTTCAATTATCACCTCTATATCCAAGGACTGACTCATAAATTTATTCTGAATAGTCACTTGGATGAGTCCCATAAGCAATTCAAACTCTAAAATAAAACTAATCACCTCCACAATCAACTCCTCCCTTTCTCTTCCCAACACCCTTAGTTCAACAAGCAGAATCCATCCTTCAAGTCATTTGAGCTTGAATTATCTATCCCTCATATCTAAGTAGATGTCTATTCTTTTTGAGTCTACTAACTGTTCTCCCTACCTCCAGCACAATGTATATAATAAGCAAAATGTTCCTGCCAGTTATCATTCATTCAATCGCTTAATTTTGTAGCTTTACCTTTGTCAAATATATCAATCATTCCCCACTGCCTACAAATAAAGTTTAAATTCCCTAGGATAACATAATATTGAAGGTACTATATAACATGACCCCAAGTTATCTTTCTAGCCTTGCCTTCTACTTCTACCTCTGAAGACACCTACTTTCCAAACAAAGATTCCTTACCATTCTCCAATACATTCTATTATATTCGCATCCATACCTCTGTTCATACTCCTCCCTCCTCTTTACATATAGTTTTGACTTCTGTTCAAATCCTCACCATCCTTCAATGCTCAGCTCAAATTTCACCTCTTCCATTAAGTTTCTCAGATTCTCACTATCCCCCACCAAACAGTTATCTCTCCTTTTCTGAATCCCCATTGTACTTTTGAACCACATTACATTTATGACAATAACCAATTTCTACTTTGTTAGAAGTAGGTTATAATCATCTTATTGTATCACAAGCTCTTTAAAAATACATGTCATGTATTAGATATCTTTCTATCCACCAACAATGTCTGGTAAAATGATCAGTATAAAACAGGCACATTATACATTATATCTTCTGATTCAGATAATTTCATTTGATTTATAGATCAGTTCTTATGGGTAAAGAATTTTTCAGTATCTCAAAAATGGCCCAGGCACTAAATTACCCCTGTGATTTTATCAAAGGCAGACAGATATTTTAGGCAGACACAATCCCCCAAACTGCCACAAGTAGGAGTTCCTACCTACTAAAAAATAGCCTTCCTATTACAATCATGTACTATCAGTACAAAGAATAAAATTAGGCTGATCTAATATGTCTCATATGGGAATATGGAGATTTCCTATTTTAAATACAGCACTTTGTATCAATACAGGAAAGTGATACTTTAGAGGCTCATGGGATATAACTGATTCAGGTTCAGTATGATTCAAGGGAGGGAATTATTCAATGATAATAACAGCCACCATTTATTAAGCATTTATGAGTACTGTTCTAAGCACCTGGCATGTATTTTGTCATTTAGTTTTTATGAAACTCCACGAGATAGGCACTATTGCTATTCTCATTTTACATACATTTTTTAGAAAGCAGCTATAAAAGGTGGATCACACATCTAAAGAAAATCAAATGAGTAGAAGATGCAAGTAGAAGAGCAATTATATTAGAAGTTCCAGTCTAGGAGCTCCAAGGCCTAGACCTGCTTTGGTTCTCTAGACATACCCTCATTCAGCCCCCATGATCCCATTGGTCCTTTCTGAGAGTAGTTGTAAGAATAAAATGAAATAATGGATATGAAAGTGAGAAGTGAAAGAGGCAACGAAGGTGAGGTCAAGGGACCTGGAACCCCATCTCTGCTCGGACCTTCACTACATGTAAGATTTTGTACAAACAAATCCTACAACTGCTTTGAGCTTCACTCATTCTTTGGCAAGTATGGAAAACATACATATGTGCCAGACATTCTACTACATGTCAGGAATACAAAAGTGAACATGATAGATATAGTCTCCTCTCTTCACTGATCCCGTAGCCTAGCGGTCTGGGATAGAGCTGGGTAAAACAAAAGGCAATTTTAATTAGAGCAGGTTAAGTGCTTAGGTAGGGGAGTAGATAAGAGGCACCTAATCTAGATTTAAGGGTCAAGAAAATACTTCCCAAAAGGAAATGACTTAAGCTGAGCCTGAAATGATGAATAATAATAAGGCCAAGAAGAGGCCAGGCACAAGGAACAAGGTTGAAAGACCTGTGCACAGAGGGCAAGTGTTAACAGTTGGTTCTACAAAAGGAAAGAGAATGTAAAAAGCAAAAATGGGGATCTTCCTATATAATTTCCTACAACTGCATGTGAATCAACAATTATCTCAATAAAAATTTCAATTTAAAAAAGCATATTCTGTAAATTGAGAAGCACTTTAGCAATTCCAGTTATTATTATTAATAATCACTGCATAACGTATATTGCAAGAGAGCAAAGTTGGAAAGTTGCTATAATAGAAACAGAATTAGCAAGGGTGGCTAGTGACCACATTTCAAGTTAGCCAAAATTCAAAAAATCATGATTCAGTACCTTTCACATCTGGTCGATACTGCAGTCCATCATCCTTCTTTCCCAACAAACTAGTATCATCTGTGTCTATAAGAGAAAAAAGTTTTCAAATTAAGATACAAATGATGTTTAAGTCATGAAACTCCCAAACATTCCAAATGCTCCAGGTCCTTCCCAACTCTGTCCACTATCCTCTCACATTTTCCACCGTTCTGCAGATCTAGTGTGCATTTCTACCTCAGGCCTCAAGGCCGCTCACATACACACACGTTCCGCAGTATGAACAGTCTCATTTCATTTAGATTTCACCTAAAATGTCATTACCTTAAAAAGTCTCCCTCGTGCAAACTAAATTAATAAATACCCTAAGAGAAAGGATTAATCCTCTCACCAAAAAACAGTGGACTCAAGATTTACCTTCTATCACAGTCCCCCCAGAAACATCAAATTAATATAAATATGGAATCTCAGCTGTGTTATCAGACAATTTCACTACAGTAATGAGCCCTGACTAGTGCATTGTATTTAGAGTGGGAAGACTGTATGTGAACCATAAACACCTGTTGGGAAGCACGAACTGAAGCTTCCCCATACACAGTGGAGAAGGAACGGAAGATGCAGTTAGTTGTGGATGGAAAGATTATATAGGGGACCAAAATAAAAGTTAACGACCAACTACTCCAAAGATTCTAAATCTCCATAAATTCCAATTAACACAATTCTTAAGCTTGGCCAACTGCTCTGGATTTGAAATTCCAGGTAGTACTATTTAACCATGTCCAGTTCCTCTGAAAAAAATCTTCTTGCTCTAAGGTCCTCTTTCAACCTAGGCTCTAAATGCCACCCCATGAATGAAAAACAAACCATGCTACTTGCTCAAGATCAAAGCTATGTGGACTGTCTGTCTATCAGCAAATGGTTTCCCCTACCATGCCCACATCTGACCCTCACCTGGAAACTCCCAGATGAGTTTCTTGGGTATTACTTGGTAGCTTGGACTAGAAGTATTGCAAATAGTTGTGCAGTATTTCACAAATAATTTGTTACCAATATAAAGTACCAAACTTTGGCTTACAACTTCTCCCCTTTAGCTCATATAAAAACATATCCCTTTAATAAATCCAAAAAGGGACAGGATGGCAGAGGGTGATTGGACCTAGTGAGCAAGAATAATGTACAACCCTAGACCACAGGCATGTACCTGGACCTCATGTGTTACTAGGAAATAATACATTATCCTAGCCCGTGTGCATGTTGATGAGGAAAGAAGCTTTGAAAACCTGCCTTTAGTGCCTGAATATTTCTAGTAAGGATAGAAAACAAAAACTCATTCTTAGTTGGGATCATGGCTTCTAAACTATGACAAAAAGCAAGAAGAGCAAAGAGGATTTTTAACTGAAGGTAATCATTTTTCCTTATATTCGATAACTTCACATCAAAAGCTCTAACGGTACATAAAATGTAGGAGCAAAAACTACAGAAAGAATGTGGAGACAAAGTAAACTAAAATGCTCTAGAGAAAAAGATGAAGAAATACATGGCAATATTTATCATTTTATTATAATGAAAATAAGCTAATTCTTAAGCAGCTATAATCATTACAAATTTAAGACACCCTTTAAGAACTATGAATGCATCTAGAAATCCATGTTAAAGTCAGCTTCATAAGTAAATAAATAACCAAAAAGCATGGTTTGTGTCTTGAGAAGATGAAAATAAATGGTAAAAAATCTAAAATAGTAACAGAACAAAGAAATTCTAAAATCTAATAAAAGAAAATAGAGCATCAAAGATTTCTCATTTTACAAATTTGGAACACTAACAAAATGTACAAATAAGATTACAGACATACAATTTTAAAGAAAGGACTCAGGATACGTAGAACGAATTTTACCTGTGCAATGACCAAGATGCCTTATATCAATTTGTTCTTGCTTTATACAAGATGCTTCTCGAACAAAACAGGGATTATTATAGGAACTCCCATCAGAAGCACACACGGGATTAAAACTGTATCCACTGCAATCTATGTTACATACACACCTGTATGAAAAGACAAAATTAACTGTATTTTACAACAAATGTATTTCACAATGTTGCAACTGCAAAGGAAAAAAAAATCTTTTTCTGCTTTCTGTAGCAGAAGTCAACAGGTTTTAAGTCACTGATAAGTTTAAGCAAAGTGAATGCTCAGCTAACAATGTCTTTCAGATAAGAATTTAGAGGTAATTTCATCCAGACATTATTGATCCAGTGGTTTCTCTGGAATTTTCATATCAAGGTACAATAATCAGGAAATGTAAACAACATTCATTAGAAAGCAACAAGGTAAACTGGAAAAAACAAAGAATTATGAGTCAAAAGTCATGAATTTAAATCCCAGCTCAACTAATTACCAATTTGTGTCCAGATTCTTCCTCTAAGTCTTAGTTTACTGATCTGTAAAAAAGAAGCAATAATAGTATACCTACCTCACCAAATAACTGAGATGATTTAAAAATAACAGATATCAAACAGGTAAAATGGAAGTCCTCAAAAGCTGCACAGCTGCCTATATAACTGAGTGTCCACTGGACACTGAGACTGTATTATAGAGAAGGCCAAGGGAGTCCAAGGCATGATCACTCCTCACAAGAACAGTAAAATCTAGTTAAGAACATGACATTTTAAAAATGCAGAGACTACTTTTCAGCCACATGGTGGACTAGGAGCCTGGACTAACTCTCCTGTTAAAAAACACTAAAAAATGCTGGGTAAAATATTTTTTAGCATTCTCTTAAATACATTCAAAAGTTGGCAAGGACTCTGCGGGACAAAAGTTAAAGATGGAAACAGAGAAAGGTCAATGGAGTTTTGCTAAAGCTGATTTTCAGCTCGAAGGTATTTGCCAAACTGGGTAAATGTGATGACTAACTTTTTTGGCTTTGCAACCTCTGAGGACAGGAGACAAAGAATACTGGCCTACCTATTTACGGTGAGGAGTCTGAAGACCCTAGTAAAGCCGGTGCCTCAAAAAGCTACAACCCACTGCATAAAGATGAACTAGAAATGAGTTGCAATATTCCAAGGGGACTGTTTAATGGGGAAAAAAGCACTGCCCTGAGCCAAGGCACTGAAGAGAGGAAAGAAAAACATCTCCTCTGAGAATTCAAAACCACAAGCCAGCCCTCACACGGGTAATTGCAGCTTAAAACACTATTTGGATGTTCTAAAAAACCTCAAACCCAGAATTTATTTTAAGAGTCAAGGAGTGCAAGTGTGCTTAGGCAACTGACAGAGCAAATGCAGTGTCCTCTGGAGAAACCCAACTTTATTATCCCAGATGTCAAACACTTTCTAAGACACAGTCTGAGAAGAATATGCAGCTCACACACACTTACATACCCACAACAGAAAAGGAATTAAAATGAGCAGAGCAAGCCAATTTAAAAAGATCCAAACAGAACGTATAATAAATAATGTATTAGTAGAAATTAAAAAAAATTCAGTGGTCATATTTAACAGCATACTAGATAATCTAAAAATGAATTAAGTAAACTGGAAGACAGGGCAGTGGAAACAACCCAGACCACAGCAGAGAGTCAGAGATGGAATGTAAGACAGAGAAAGAGACATGGACAACGGAGTCACAAGGCCTAATAAAAATCTGAATGGAGTTCCCGAATGAGGCCATGACAATATGCTCAACAACTTCTCATCAAACTTTATAAAACTAAAGAAAAAAAAAAAAAACAAAAACCAAATATCCAAAAGCCTAATAAATTCCAAACAGGATTATTAAAAAGGAATCTAGACACTCAAATAACACAATGAATGATATTTTATAACAAAAAGAAAAAGAAAAAGAATATTTCAAAGGCAGCCAGAAAGAAGGAAATATTATCTTCAAAGAAGAGTAAAAGAGACAAGTATCTTCACAAGCAATACTGAAGCCAGATGTTTATTTATACTGAAAATACAGTGAAATAATATCTACAATGCTCTGAGATAGAATAGAATTCTATATAAAGAGAAATATCTTTCATGAATGAGGGTAAAATGAAATTAATTTGGAAGAAGTAAAAACTTAAAGAGTTTGCCACCTGCTGTCAGTAAAAGAAATTCTAAAGGCAGTAGGAAAATGATCCTGTAACAAAAGTTGAAATGCAAACACAAATGAAGAACAAAAGTATAAATACGGAGGTAATGTTGACAGAATACTGACCATATAAGACAATAACGATGTCCTGTATGATTAAAATTTTTAAAACAGGAAATTAAAATACATCATAATGACAGCATGCAAATGGGGAAGAACTGAAAAGATAGTGTTGAAGAACAGAGATACTGATGAACTTTAAGACTGTGATAAGTTGAATATGCATGTTAAAATCACTAAGGTTAACACTAAAAGAAGGAACACTTATAACATGAAACAGAGAAAAAAATCCAAGAGGGCAAAAAAGAAGAAACAAAGGAAAGGCAAGACCAAATTACAAAATAAGACTGAAAAAAGTCAAAATACTTCAGTGCTTATAATATATTTAAGTAAATTAATTTTTCAGCTAAAATAACAAGGTAGGCTAGATAAAAATACAGAAGCCAGATTGGATAAACATACAAAAGCCAGGTATATGCTGCTTCTAAGATACATGCTAAAATGTAATGATACGGGTAATTGCCATGAACTGGGGGAAGGGGAGAATGGCGGGTTATTTTTCAATAGGGAGTTTCAGTTTTATAAGATGAAAAGAGTTTTGGAGGTGGAGAGTGGTATGTTAACACAGCATTATGAATGTATTTAATAGCACTGAACTGTACACTTAAAAACAATTAAGACAGTGTATTTTACGTTGTGCATTTTACCACAATAAAAAAATTTGAAAAAAATTTAATGACACAAAAAGTTGAAAATAAAAGCATAGCAAGAGATACTACACCTGGAATGGAAGAAACCTGGTCTGGCTCTCTCTAATATAAGATGCAAGAGACTACAGAGCAAAAAGGATTATGGGAAAGAAAGAAGGTCCTTTCATAATAAAAAAGAAAAATTCCATTCACCAGGAAGATAATAATTAAATATTTCAAGATAGCCTCAAAATATATAAAGCAAAAATTGATAAAACCACAACAAGAAATAGCCATATCCCCCAGAGGAGATTTTAACATGCCTCTCTCTGTAGGCATATATCAAGCATATAAAACATAAGTAAAACTGAAATAGTTACAAGTGAAATGACACAATACTGGGATTGTCTTTAAAATACTTCTCCCAAATATTTGGGGAGGTAAAAATAGATGAAACAAAATTGGACTTCTTGAAGTTGAGTGATGGATATATGGGAAAGGGTTATGCTTTATTTTTTTCTCCTTTTCTATATGTTTGAAGGTTTCCTTAATCCTTTGTGAATTAAAGACCTACATCTGAAAGGCAAAATTATGAAATATATAGAGGATCAAACGCAAAAGACCAATAAATTTAAATGAAGAACGTCCCATAGAGAGAACAAAAGACAACTACAAACAACAAAACAAGTATAGCCCAATAATTAATGAGTAATCAGTATCTATAATACATAAATAAAATCTATTTTAAAAGATATATTGATATAACTTAGTGGGTAAGAGATAGGCAAAGCCATAAATAGAAAATAAACAGAAATAAACAAGAATAAAAGAAGAAGCTTATAGGAAGAATATATGGGAAAAGATGTTCAACTGTTCAATAATCAGGAAAATGCAATTAAAACCACAATTAGATAGATACTGTCACATTCACTGAAAAGGCAACACTGAGAACAAGGACACCACCAAGTGTTGGCAAGGATGGGAAGCAAAGGAAATTCTCTTCCTCTGCTTGCAGGGGAGAGCTTACTGGTACAACCACTTTAGAAAACAGGTATTACCATGGAAAGCTAGACTTGCACAAGCCCAGAAATTTCACACTAGGAAAATCTCTCACACATGTGTATCAGCAGACAGGAGTAAGAATGTTCACAGCAGCATTATTCATGAGAACAAACACCAGAAACCATGCAAATGTGCACCAACAGTAAAACAGACTGTAAAACGATGTGGTAAAGCAAACAACGGAATTCAATAAGCGGCAAAACTGAATGAACTAACTGTTGTGTGTACTGTGTTAACATGAATGAATCCCAAAAACATAATGCTGAGCAGAAGAAAGTACATGTAGCATGATGCCAGGTATACAAAATTCAAAAGCAATCAACAGCCAAATAATATATTATTATGAGATTTATCACATGTGGTAAACTATAAAGAAAACAAAGGCCTGATTTCACAAGATGCAACTGGGGAGAAACATGGTAAAGGCATCTCTGAAGTAATGGTGAAGTTCCACTTCTGGCTTGGGCAACAGCATTTACAAAAGTTTGTTTCATTTTTGTGCATTAAACCAAATGTGTAAGTTTTCATACACTTGAATATATGCTCTATTTCACAATTTTAAAATTAAAGCACCAGAAAGCAATTAAAATTCATACGAAGAGCATTTACTAACTTAAATAAAAAATGGCTTTCACATTTTTAAAGCAGGGAAATTGAATGTGGCGGAGAGGAGGGACAATATGTCACAGAGAGCACATGTGGCCTGCAAGGTGTAAAATATTCACCATCTGGCCGTCTACAGAAAAGCTTTGCTGACCCCAGGTTTAAGGGCAAAATCGGGATAGCAGTAAAATAGAAATGGTGGCTAATGGAAGAAAGTATTACAGAACCGTTTCAGGAATAGGAAAGGGCTCAGCAACGAATAGAAGATACCGCTGCAGTCCAGGAAGGAGAAACGGGTGATTCAGCAGTGGGCACTGCCGCTCAGCCAGGCATCGCCGCATGGGAGACTGAGAACTGTGAGAACAAACCATCGCTACTGTTTTCAGTGGCACACGAGGAGAGAAAATGAAATTTCCACCTCAAGGAGAGTCCAGCTCAGTGAAACAATGAGCAGAGAAGGAAAATATTAGGCTCCAGAAGCCATGGATATAACTGATTACAGCAATTACCAGTGTCTGCAGACTGGCAGCAGTTAGCAGAGGGCAGGATGCCCAAAGCACAGGAGTGTGCCCTAAAGGGGAAAGAAATCACTTTAGTAAATTTAGTAAATACGACGAATTCAAAGCATTTAACAACCATTTACTCTGCACCTACTGTGAGGGTATAGTCATATTTGCTTCATTTAATCCTGACTACAACCAATTATGAACAGAAAAACTAAACATGAAGTGAAAAAGCTTACCATCATAAACAAATGCGTGGCTCAGACAGTGCTCTCTCTACTGACTACAGCTGTCACATATCATACAATAGACGCCTCAGCATAGAAACTGACAAACAAAGGGAGGTAAGTAGTTATTTTTCACATTTCTGCCATGAAAAATATTTTCAATGAACTGGCCTCACTTTCCTCTCAAGCATGCCAAGGACATTCCCGCCCCAGAGCTTCCCCTTTTCCCAGAATACTGTCCCTTCAAACATCCACCTGACTCAATCCTTCACTTTCTTCAAGTTTTTTTCTCAAATCCCCAAAGAAGAGCTAAAAATTAAATCATTAAGCATCCATTTAAGACGTCAGAAAAAGGTAACAAAATAGATCCAATAAAAACAAAAAGGGGGACTATATGGGTGATATAGATACGGATATATAGATACAGACATAGAACTATATATAGCTATATCTTAGCAGAAATAGAAAACAAATTTACAATGGAGAAGAGCAATAAAGCCAAAAGTTGGTCCTTTGAAAAGACTTTCAAATTGACAAAGCAGGACAGGGAAAAAAGAAAGAGAAAAAATAATACTAGGAATGGGGGGAAAGCAATGGGGGGAAAATTGGGTCAACTGCAATTGAACAACAATAAAAGAAAAAAGAAAAAAATATTAGGAATGAAAAAGACTATAGACTCATGGGGATTACAGATTAAAAGACAAAAAGTTAATATAAACAACTTTGTTAGCAAGTTTGAAAACAGGTAAAATTAGTAACCTTTTAAAAATACTATCGAATTTTACCAAAAAAGAAACAGAAGCTGAACAGCACTATAATCATCAAGTAAAATTAAATCAGTTGGGTTTTTGTTTGTTTGTTTTGTTTTGTTTTTAGAAAAATCCCTCAAACACAGCATCAGAGCCAGGTGTTTTTAAAAAGAAATGTCATGAACACATTCATTCCAATCATTCAATAGAGTTAATTCTATTATTACACAAAGTTATCCAGAGAACAGAAAGAACACTCCCTAGTTTATTTTATAAGGCCATGTAACCTGAAACAAAAGTACAGATTATGACTTACTGAATAAAAATGAATAAGAGAATATCTTGTCCTTACAACAGATAGAATATCAACTGATAATGCACAGGCATTAAAAAAAACACTGTAATCATAAAGCAACAATAGATGTTATTAAAAAAAAAAAAAAAAAAGGTGTACCATGAGAACAAAAGTGAGCTTTTGGAAATTAAAAATTGTAGCAGAAATGAAAAACTCAAAAAAAGTATTGGAAGATGAAAAAAACTCTCAGAAAGCATAGCCAAAAAAAATTTTTTTTAATAGAAAATAGGAGAGAAAAGACAATTAAAGGACTAATCTAGGATGTCCAACGCCTCAATAACAGAAGCACCAGAAATAGAAAAGAGAGGAAAGGAAATCATCAAAGAACTAACTGGAAGACTTCTTAAATCAGAAGTCACTAAGTTTCCAGGAAAGGGCATAACATTGTCAAATTTCATACACTGAGGACCAAGAGAAGATGCTTTGAGAGAGAGAACAAATCATACACAAAGGGTCCGGAATCGGAATGGCTCAGACATCAACAGCAACACTGGGAGCCAGAAGACAACAGAACAATGCTTTCACAATCTGAGGGAAAATGATCCCCCAGCTAGAACTATGCATCTGTTAGTTATAGTATTGGCTGTAAGTCAAAAACATTTTCAAACATCTTGTACCCCTTCTCAAGAAGCTACAGAAAGATACACTAAAATGGGAGAGTAAAACCAAAAAAGTAAAGGCAAAAATTACAAGAAACATAGCATCCTATGTAGGAGTGAGGTAAAGGAATTTACAGGATGATACCTGTGGTCTAACCAAAAATGTATTTGGTCTTCGTCCCCTGTTTCTGGCTCAGAGGTCCTAAAAACCCTTTCTCAGTGATAGCAAAGTGTCTTTTATGCTGATGAGATGACTTATAGCTCTTTCCTGAGTTCTGAGAATCATTTGAGTCATTTTAGAAAATTATTGAGCATAGGGGAGGTCTTGGGAACCTCCAAATTAATAGTATGCTGGGCAGGAGTACAAGGGACCTCATTTGTGGCTAGTGTCTCAAGTGGAGACAGTCTTGTGGTTCTGAGCCCTTGACCTCTGGGGTCTATGATAACTCCAGAAATGAAATTAATTACAGGACATCCAGTCTGTACAGAATTGGAGAATTGATTATTGTTGGAAAAGATACACATTAAAGGAAGACCCTGGGAACACAGCCATATACAAGATGAAAAGGGCAACCAGTCCACCCGGAAACAGTTTCACTCCGTAGACAGCTGTGTTGCTGACTGCCATTACCAAGACGCCTAATGCCACTGTGTCCTCTGCTAATGCCTGGTCCAGATTCTGATTGGTTTTGAACTTGTCTTGACCGTATGGTGATCAAGTTCCTAGTCTCCCATCTATGTCCTACTGCTTGAACCCAATGACACACTCATTTCACCAACATATACCTGAGAGCTGGAAGTCAGCTATGGTGAGATTATAAGTAGAAAACACACAACATTCCACCCTCTGAAGGCGTTTCTGCCAGTCATCCACACCTGGCAACAACAGAATCCTCACAGGTGTCCAACTGTAGCCCTATGCTCCCCATGACTCACTCGTGATCTTGCCTACTTACTTCCCCAGAAGGGAACCTTATAAATTCTCTGGGAAGCCAAATGTCAGGCTCTGTTCTAAGGACTGTTCAATGTATCTTCTGTAAGCCTTCATGTAAGAGTAGCAATACTGCCTTTTCTTTCCATGGTTGGGTTAATGGGTAATAAGGCAATATTGTATTTTGTACCCAAGGTGTTAGGTACATAGGTGTAGTATTCTTTAAATTGCCTGTATATGTTTTATCTTTTTAAAAAATATTTTTTTTATTTATTTTTAGAGAGAAGGGAAGGGAGGGAGAAGGAGAGAGAGAGAGAGAAACATCAATGTGTGGTTGGCTCTTGCATGCCCCCAAGTGGGGAGCTGGCCCGCAATCTAGGCAAGTGCCCTGACTGGGAATTGAACCGGCAACCCCTTGGTTCACAGGCCAGCACCCAGTCCACTTAGCCACACCAGCCAGGGCTGTCTTAAACACCGGTGTGTGAATGTACATTTTACATAAAAGTTTTAAATAAAATGTAGACCAGTATGTAGAGTGTGCTGTCATTAGCTTGAAAAAAAGAAAGAAAGAGAATACATGTACATATTTGCTTGTACATGCATAAAATATCTCTGGGAGATTAAACAAGAACAAGATCACAGTGACTGCCTCTAGCAAAGACAACTGGGAGGCTGGGGAACAGAGTGGAAAACAGACTTTTTTGTGTAATGCTTCTTAAAAGTTTCTGAATGTCTAACACTGCAATTTTCGAAGACATGAATCCATATATAAATAAATGATTCAATGACTTCTAAGATTTAGCTGTGATTTAGCAAATCACAACTCTAAGCCTTTAAAATAGAGATAATACTTCATAATGCTGGTGAAAAGAATCAAATAATCTTTTCTAGAGAGCCTTCTAAAATCATCAAATACTATGTATATCTGAAAGATAGTATTATTATTGTTGTTATTATTATTATGATTGAGAAGTGTCTATCCTTTCCCTTCCTTTCTCCTCACTCTACATAAAAAGTGTCATTCTTTCTCGATATGCTAAGCTTATTTAGAAAGTCAGAAAACAATGGCTTAAAATAATTCATGTGAAGTTATTCAGATTTAACACCTAATGAAGCCTGCAACAGGTTCAGCATAATACTAGTCTCTTTCACACACGTTAAATTCTCAGAACGACCCTGTGTGCAGCTCTAAGTGAATAACGAAGCCCTACTGTGAACTGCCATGAGCTCACTAAAGACCTGTGGAGGGCCCCTAAGATTTCCCAACCTTATGGCAAATTCATCCAATATAGGAATCAGCAAGACAAAGTCCCCTGTCCTCGGGGAGCCCACAATCTGCTAGTGATGCCAACAGCATAATAAGTGCTATGCAGAGGTAGTGTCTCAAGACCAATGAGGAACACAGAATTAAGTCACCTAACTCATAGGGACTGTGAGACAGAGCAAGAGACTTCCAAAAAGTGGTGCTGACTTCTAACCCAAAGTCATGCTTCATCCAAGTCTAGAAGGAAGAGTAGAAACAAGTAGATGAAGAGGGATGGGACTCCAGGCAGAAGAAATAGCAGAGGGAAAGTATTGAAGAGCATTCAGAAAACTGCAAGAGATCATGGGGAAATCGTGTTCTGCATTTTAAAAACAAACCTTTCAAAGGAAACCTTTACTGGCAGCTGTGGAAAGCTACAGGAAGAGATTTTTGAACAAAGGAGACTATCATTGTTAACATACAATTTATACTTTGTATAAAATAAAGTTCGATAGTGTTTATCTCCTGTTATTGGAAGGAAAAAAACAGCATACAATTAGTTTTTCATTCTAATCTAAGGGGCTTCAGTAGGAATTTATTAAATGTAAACAGTCTTTAAAATCTTCTATTCTATATACCCAGAGTAAGGCAATGTTAAATGACAAAAATTATGGTAACTTAGATTAGGAGGAAATAAGAATAGAAGCATAGATAATGGTAGAAAAGATGCAAAAACATCTACTCACAATCCATGGAAATAGACAACAGTGTGGTGACGGCCAGAGGGACAGGGTAGTGGAGGATGGGAGAAGGGGGACAAAGTGGGTGGGGGGGGGGGGATCGGGACAGCTGCAATAGTGTCAACAGTAAAAATAAAGAAAAATAAATTTAAAAATAAAATAAATAAAAAACATATGTGGCTTCCAGAAAAGAGGACATAATGGAAGACGCAGATGAATATGAACATTACTCTCTCCATATAAACAAGGGAGAACATTTCTCTGTACCTTCTGAGGGACAGACTCAGTCATACTGTGATATTGACCAGCAACCTGGGTCAAAACAGAAAATGGTACCAAAAATGACAAAGATGTTCAGTAGATGGGTTAACTACTTATCAACGCTGTCTGTCATACTGCACACATACATGATTCTCTGAGCAACTCTGAGATCCTCTATCACTCAAGGGCAAAAATAGATACAGCATCTCCAAAGAGACTGACATCAAAGAGGCAGAAAAGCAGAAACTACTTCCATAAAGTGCATCACAGAGTTCAAAAGGAATAAATGGAGGGTTTTTATAACTCACCTGCACTGACGTTATGCCTGATGAACCTACAAACTGCTTAAACCATTCGTGGGCAGGATATTTAAAAGACACTGGTGTGAAGGAGTTCTATGATTATTTGGCCCACTGTGCAGGCACATGGCTGACGGTTGTCTTGCAAACAATAACTTCATTTAGAAATATAACTTCCTACAAAACAGGTACTATCTTCCAACTTTTAAGTCTAAGTAGAAAGCCTATCCGCAGTGTTTCACAAAAGCCACAGTGGGATACTGAAACCTCACCCAGATGGGAGTCTGGGAACCTCAACTGCCTCACCCTACATATAAATTCCTAAGGTGAGCCATCACAAAGCCATGCAAAGCCCATAATGTCACTGGAGGGACAGTGCTTCATGAAGGGGGAAAGCCTCTCAGAAGCAAAAATAATTCTAATTATCAAAATTTAAAATAGCCACCGAGCAGACAAGAGAAATAAAAATACATGCAATTAATAAAGTCCATGCACTTCACTCAAGAACCTATTTACTCTGACTTGACATTTAGAATTTATTCCTACATTAGCTACAGTTCCTACAAGCATTTTGTTTCCTATGCCAGGGAAGCAGAGAAGCAAATGGAAAGTTGGGACCATCCATAGTCAGGCTCACAGACAAGGCACACTGGCAGCACCCAGAAGCAGCAGCTAAGAGCCCTACGTGGGAGTAGAAAACATATATTTTAAAAATGATAGAAGAACCCAAAACACAAAGCAGAAATAAATCTGTAAGCCTAGGGGTGAAACGACCACCACTGAGGCCCTGGCTGGTGTGGCTCAGTGGACTGAGTGCTGGCCTGCGAAACAAAGGGTCACAGGCTCGATTCCCAGTCCAGGCAAATGCCTGGGTTGTGGTGTGGGCAGGTCCCCTGTTGGGGGTGCATGAGAGGCAACCATAAATTGATATTTCTCTCTCTCTCTCTTTCTCCCTCCCTTCTCCTCTTTCTAAAAATAAATAAATCTTTTTTTAAAAAGCCACTGAAAACAGCATGGTATACATGTGTGTGCACAACAGTGAATAAATGTGTTCTTATTCTGCTGCTTAACTGCAAGCCATTCAGCCTCTTCGGAACTCTGCTTCACCTGCAAAATCAGGATAGTACTTCCTTGTTCTTCCCACCCTAAAGGGCTAAAAATAATTTTTTAATGATGTCTAAAAACTGTAACACTAATACTGTTAAAATATGTTCTGTGTCCCCTGTTTAAGAAAACAACATATTTAAATCAATTTCCATTTGAATGGCTAAATAAAAAATTAGCACTTCTCTTACTGGCAGAAAAATCAACCTACATGGTACCATTTACCTCCTCCCCTCAAATGCCAGGTTTTTTAAAAAACTATTATCAAGATAAAGAGAAAAAGCTTTTTCAAGCAAGAGAAAGAGTTTGGCTGCCCTTTGGAAACCTAGATTATATAATCTCTACTGACAGGAAAGACATTTCAAAATGAAAAAATATAAAATATTTTACAATGAAAACCCATATTAAAAGTATGACATGAAATATCATATCTATTATAGTTATATTACAGAGCAATATTTTTCAAACTGTAGGTCATAATCACTAGTGGATTATGAAGTCAATTTAGTGAATCACTACCAGCTATTTTTAAGAAAATGGGATAGAAAATATTAGAGTCTATTGCATTTAATACTTCACAAAATTTTGTTTTACTTTTTATGTTTTATTATGACATGTATGAGGGGGATACCCCCCCCAAAAAAGAAACCCAGAATTATCTTCTGGAGGGCAGGCCCTGTGGAGTACAGGCTTCCCCCACTAGGGGAGTGTTCTAGGAACCCATCTGTATCAGTGTACCAGCTGACGTGAGAGGTTGCATTTGGCTTCAGTGAATTTTTTTTTTTTTTTTTTTGAAGAATCTTTCAACACGTTTGCCCATTTCATTAACGATGGGTGATTTACAGAACACCTGCCCACACCACGCTGAATGTTCAGCAGTTTTTGACCAAAAACAGCATGGCCCCATGCCCACCCTCCCTCCCCAATCTCACCCCGTGTGACCTTTTTGTTTGTCCCCCCAAATGAAAAAAGTCCCCAAAGAAAAACATTTTGCTGATGTGGAAGAGGTGGAACAAAAAATGGCAGAGGCACTAAAAAGCATCAAAATCGACAAGTTCAGAACTGTTTTGAGCAGTGGAAAAAATGTCTCAATAGGTATATTGCATCAAATGGAGAGTACTCTGAAGGTGACTGAAGTTTAAACATGTAAAAATAAATACACAATTTTTTTATAAACAAATTCTGGCTTTTTTTTGGGTCCCCCCTCATATATGTACACAAGTGCTGGGTCACAGTATAAATGTATTTCTTACATGGACTTGTGGTCAAAAAAATCTGAAAGTCACTGATAAGAAAACTGATAAATTGGCATGTGCTTGGTGCTCTAGGTAATAATGAAACAAAAAAAATTTTTTTTAATATTTTAATTATTTTATTTATTTGTTTTTAGAGAGAGGGGAAAGGAGAAAGAGAGGGAGAGAAACATCAATGTGTGGTTGCCTCTAACACGCCCCCAACTGGGGACCTGGCATGCAACCTAGTCATGTGCCCTGACTGGGAATCAAACCAGCGACACTTGGTTCTCAGGCCAACGCTCAATCCACTGAGCCACAGAAGCCAGGGCGAAACTAAAAATTTTTAAAGCACCTAGTATTCACAGTGACGAGGAAATGATAAGGAAGTAAAGGAATCACAGCTGGGACCAGGCTGAAGAAGAAGGCACTGCTTTTTAAAGTCATCAAGCAGCAGTCCATGAAATAGGAAGAAGATAACAACTTTCTCTCTAGTAATGAAACAGACAAATACAGGGAGGCAGATGTTTAATAAAAACCACTATTCTAGAATTTAGGAGAATCTGCCCCACAAAATCCTCTGACTTCAGCCCTCAATAATTTTCTCATCTGTAAAGTGAATGGATTAGATTAGAAGATAAATTTTAAGATTCTATTATTCAACCTTAACATTCTCTGATTCTGGTAGAGTCTATAGTAAGTCATGACATAAATACTTGGTTTGTAACTAAGACCTTTTGTATTTAATTAAAATTTTATCTTTTAATAAAAAATTATATAGCACTTTCTTAATAAATAATAGGTTTTCACAGGAAAATCAAGGCTTAATGGCTAATGCCATATTTCAGCATCTCTCAGTTTTCTATATCTAAAAGGTCTAGATGGCTGGGTCAAAACTATCTTTAGACAAATGTTACTATTCACCTGGTGGCAACCATGAAAAGCACACAGAAGGTGCTTTTTATTTTTATATTACCTTTATATAGCTTTCTTGGTACCATGGCTCATTTAAAAGTTGTTTTTTTTTTAAATTATAATAACCACTGAGATATTTTTAAATAGTTAAACCCAACCGCAATCAATAATAAATGTTTCACAGACTGAAAGATTAGATGATCCTAAAATTTCCTTTTGTCTCCTTCCATAGTAGGAACAACCATTTTAGTTTAATTACTTATTGTCTCGGTAAAGGTACCAGTTGCTTCCTTAATGTTTTTTCTATGATTGCATCAGTTTCCTGGCCTGCACTTGGCTGCCTGCCTCAATGCATGTGCTCCTCAGTTGGCTCCTTAGTCTCCATGTTTCTACCCCTGGTAAGCCACCCACTAATCTGTGCCTACTTCCTTACACTTAGAGCCAGGACCTGCAAGAACAGTGGTTGCAAGCTCTCAAATTAACAGACACATGCAAAATGAAATTAGTATAAGTCAGGTGTCTGTAGCTCAGTGCATTGAGAGCCTGCCTGCCCATGAAGCAAAATGAAATTAGTATATACAACAGAGTTGCTCTGATTGGTCATAGACTCCCTATTATATCACGAGGAGCTATTCATAGAAAGATGTGCATTTTACCATGTAGATGACACATTTGGGCCACCTCTGAGACTAGATGAAATCTGTTCTTTTTCTAAGCCCATAATCTCTTTCATTTAGGAATGAAAAATCCTAGCAGAAAGTTGTATAAAATAGAACTGAATAGAGATACTATCAATGGAATAAAAACAGATCAATAGACCAAGCCAATCAATCACTGACAACCATTTTGACTCTGAACACTATTATAAAGCAGTCCTGAGAAAAAACACTGAAAAGAACTAAGTCTCTACAAACATACATGCACAAAATAAGTGCTCCATCACGCCATATTATTAGCACAAAGTGAGAAAGCAAGAGGAAGAGAGTGCAACATCTATTCTCTGTTCTCTCTGCAAGTCCATTATTACTCCTTTCTCTCTTGTCCTATAGACTAATATCTATGTTGGGAAACATGTTCTTCCCAAGCAAACCACTGATCAAAATGGATAGACACGTCAATTAAGTCATCAATGTGCAGAAACAAAGCAAATTCAGGCTTTGTTGAATTCACTTTTTACTGAACTTGCTGATCTTTTGCCAATTCTCACCTACTTTGAAATACATACCAAGTAAATTATCAGACATTAATTTTACCAAGTGTCATCCAAATAGCATATTTTGAACATTAGGTAAGAACAAAAATGGTGTGATCCTAATATGTAAAACTCACTGTGGGCATTCATGCTAATTAAAGCATATTACTACTGTTCAGTGAAAGGCTCAAGGATGCATTTAAGGCTGAATAAAACAGGACTGGAAAATACACATCGAAAATACATATAAGAAAGAATAAATCTCTATAAAATAAGTGCTTTAAGATATGCACTAAGGGTAAATGGAAGTGAAGATCCATTTGTTCACTAAGGTCCTGAAGTCAGCAATAAAGCTTTTAGAATCAGCCACATAAAAGGCAAACACAGCACGGAAATGAAAGAAGGTTGAGACGGAATAAAAAAACAGACACCTGATGAAAGAAAGAAAGAAGCATGACTGCATTGGTGATTTACTGTTACCATCCTACCAAACAACACCGTTTCTGATAGGGAGTCAACGGAAAACTGAACAGACAATGCTGTCCAGCTACAAAACCCACCTTAGTGAAGGCTGAACGTGAGTGAGAAAAATAAAACAATATAACGTCAGTCTGTGCAATTGGGATGTCCAGAAATAAATTTTACTTATATAATATTTACTTACTATAATTTAACATTTTGAAGCAGTTTTGGAATTTTTAGGACATGGAAATACATGTAAATTTTTGTGTAAAAGTTCAAGTTAAGAAGAAACTAGTATTGATACTAATTGAAAGTACAATAGTAGGGGAGTGCAGAATAAGAGCATTTTTGATGAATAAAATTAGGCCTTGGTATAAAATATATAACACTATCAGTGATAAAAAAAAAAAAACAAGGTAAAACCAAAAAACATTACAAATAGATTTTTATTCTAACATATAACATTTAAACTGACTTAAACGACTACAGTATTATATCAACTTAAGAGAGAAGTCAATAGACTAGCAGTAAACAACAACAACAAAAGGAAGGCATACATAAAATATACAGAAGCAGGTTAAGTGACACCCTTCTGTAATATAATAGAAAAACCTCCAAATAAGTTTATCCTCATTCCTCAATCAACTCACCCAACATTTTCTGCATCTTCATCACACTCGGCTTTATATTTGCAAGGTCCACACTTGGAATGTTTTCTGTGAACTTCTGCCCCTGACCCTTCCTCTTCTGTTTAAAAAGAAAAATTAAATTTTCAACCAAGAGTCGCGATCATTCCCAGATATGCTTCATGTTTTCAGCAGCAATTATTCTATTTCTGGGGTAAAGTACCCCAGCTCTTGAAAAACAATTACTTCCCAAATATATCAATGATTAAGTCCAAAAACACTGCCAATACTGAGTACTACATATTCTGTGAGGAAAACAAGTATTGGTGCTACCAAAATAATCCCTTAACCTATGCACAAAGGAGGAATATGGTAGGTTTTAGTGCTTAGCTGCCTTTAAAAGAATTACCATATAATATTATTTATGGGGGGGGGAGGGAACATGAGCAATATTCTGGTCCATTGAAATAGCCAGTGCAATGCTAGTTAACAAGTTAGTGATTAAACACAGTAGAGTATAACCATGACCTTTTGCTCACATCAGTTTTACACCTGCCTTTCTAACTATGTAATAACTAATTCCAGAGTTTGTTTTTTTTTAACTCCAAATTTTAAAAAGGAAAGGGAGTCTTTCTACAAAGGACTTGAGCCTTTTTCTGCTTCACCACCTAGCACAGCCAAAAATACCTAGAATGTAGAAGTGTATGGTACTCCCATGATCCAGCTCAATGCCTACCACCAGACCCCAATTCAGCTCACATCTCGCATTTTAGGGAACCCTCTATTTGTGGGTCTCAACTTGAGTAGACCCTATCCTGATGATCGCAAACTGAACAGAGAGATCAGTCTTGAGGGCAATTTAGTGATTACAGTTTATTCAAGGAACTTCCCAATCTGGTTTGGGAAAGAACACTTTATTCAGGGGATACTAATCAGTAAAAAGGTGTTAAAAGGAAAGCACCCAGATCTAATGTAAAAAAACTTCCAATGTTTGGTGTCCGCCTACAGTTAAAGTAGAAATCCTCCCCAAATTCTCATGAATAGTCCCAAACATTCCAGGGATCATAAATCTATGTCTAAGGCCTCTGAAATGGTCATGAGATCTAGAAATCATACAGTTACCATGCGATCACTAATATTTGTGTATTCATCCGAGCAAACCACTCAGCCTTTCCAACCCAACTCCCTAAAAATATGGTCAGTCTACAGCCACAGGGCAAGACATCCAGTATTTGTACTACATAAGCACATCTTGAGATCAACGGCCACTTCCTTAATACAGTAACAATGACAGTTTCCTAACTATTATCTGACCACACAGGCTAGACCACATGATCTCTTAAAACCCTTTTAGTTTTAAGATCTAGAATTTATGATCTGATCCTTCACCCATGATCATGAAGTTTCTGCTTGAACATATCCATTTAAATCAAATTCTATTGTTTGACAGCTTTAATCATTTTTTTAAGCTGAAACTGTCACCCCTGAACTTCTTCCTCAGCACAGCTCTTCTATTCTCTAGGTGACCTTTAAAATCCCTACCAAATGTAGGAATCTAATGAACAAAATAACATAACGAGCAAAACAGAAGCAGTGGCATGTAAACAAGGAACAGACTGACAGCGACCAGAGGGGAGGAGAGATGGGATAATGGTGGAAAGAAGGGGACGGGACTAGACAAAGAACAGGTATGAACAACCCATGGCCATGGACAACAGTGTAGGGATTGACTGTGGAAATGGGGGGGTGGAGTGGGCAGAGGAGGGCAAAGGGGGAAAATTGGGACAACTGTAAGAGAATAACAATAAAAACTTTTAAAAACAAATAATAAAATTCCTACCAAACATGAAATTTTAGGATGCTATGGAATGTGGGAGCCTGGAGTAAGGTTTTACGTAGGGTTGAAAGGATCGTTATGTAGTTTTCATTTGTCAGTGAGCTTTCTCTTATTATATGCCCGTAGTACCTCAAACATTATTGTGCATACAATGAACAGTCATTACAAATTACATACAGCCTCATTAAACTACAAGACAGATTAGTTATTCTTAATTCTGATAATTTAAAGTGAACTTTGTTATATGCTATTCCCAAATATTAGTTTTTTACAGCAGAAATAATTCACATATTTGTAAAATAAAATTAAAACGGGAAAATTTTAATAGTTTAAATTAAACTCTGGATCCCACCAGAGCTGTTCTGCAAGTCTTCTCTTTGCTGTGCACCGCTCACTCTAGAGTTTTTTAATGCTATACCTTGCAAATTCCTTACGAGCTGACATCACTCATGGGGATGAGAAGACTCTGGTACAACCTCAGCCTAACAGGAGCCGCTTTTCCCTTCATCTGGCAATGAACCTTTAGTGAAAAATAAATGCATGAAGCAACGATGCCAGGCTAAGGGGGACAGAGGGACTGGGAGTGGTGGCGAAGGGTGGGGTTTCTTTCTGGGATAATGAAAATGCTCTAAAATTGACTGGGGTAATAATGAACATACAACTCTGAATGTACTAATAGCCACTGAACTGTACACTTTAAAAGTGGGAAGATTGTATGTAAGAAAACAAATGCCCTTTATGGGGTACTTGAGACTTACCTCCTTCTCCAGAACCAGAACCATTATCTGAGAAGAAAAACAGAGTAAAAATGAACACTTTTCCTGGAAATTTCATCTTATCAAATAGGAAATTTCTTATCAAAAATCAAATTGGGATCTCCATTCTCATGTAGGCTTTTTCCCAGTTTTTTTTTTATTATTATTACACAATAGTTTATTCTTATTTACCTACTTTGCTCCTTTCTCGAAATATAAATTCCTTGGACACACAAACATCTTTCCCTCATACATCATTGTAGCCTATTCAGGAAATAGCCAGGTGCCTTGTACAGGGTAAAGACCAATAAACACTGTAAAGTAAATGGCTAAATCGAAAATAGTTTAATTAACTCACTTAAAAGGCAGAAGAAAAATTTAATTTTGTTAAAGCTTGAGAGAAATCATGAATAAGCTGTTTTTATTAGAAAGGGAGGGAAAGAGCTTTGGGTTTTGCTCTATAGATCTTCTTAATGAAATCTGTGGATAAAAACCCAACGCCAAAAGGTAAGAAAAGCCCCAAGGTTTAGAAAGAAAAGGTTTTCATATTACTGATGAAATTAACTTCCTCTAGGAAACCTTAACCAGAAGGGATCACAGCAAGAGGTAGGTGGGAGACTTGTTACTAGTGAAATCAAAGAGCCTCCCTCAAAGTTTCCAGCAAGAAGCCAGCCTAGAATGTAATGAATGTGAAATATTTATTCTATAATTCTAAAAGAACCAACATATGGCACTGAGCATGCTGAGAAAAGTGATGCTGTAGTATCATCAGCACACAGCCATAAAAAAAGCAGAGGTGGCAAGTGAAGAACTTGACACTTTATGCAGCATGTCGCAGGGGGAGGATGGCCTGGAGAACCCACTCCAGTTCTCCAAATGGCTCTCGAGAGTGGGAGACAACACCCACAACAATACTGCTCCCTCCCCTTCCAGCTCCGTCACACTAATCAAACTCCAGATATGGCAGAAACAGGAGGAACTGGAGAATCATTTTATGTAGCACCCGTTGCAAAATCTTCATGGGATTTTATAGAAAGCCTTAAATTGCATTCAATTTGGATTAATCAATCATAAAAAATTTTTGTCTTTTCTAAGTAAGGAGGAGAAGAAAGAGTGAAAGCAGAAAAAAGAGAAGGAAGCAGAGAATTCTATTTAAAATTATTTTTATGACCAAAATTTTCTTAGGGAAATACTCCCCCTTTCCTTCTATCCCGCACTGATTGGGTACATATGTGCTAGGCAACATGGTAAATGCTAGGAATAAATTGATAAATAAGACAGTCCTAGCGCATGAAATACTCACTTCCAACCTTATTTTCAACCCATGTCCAATTTTTAGAAATATAATATCTAACACCTTCCTTTAGTGTTATTTAAAACCCCCAAATAAATTGAATAGTATTATAACTGCAGAACCAGCTCAAACTGGTCTGTTTCTAACCGTTTACTGAGTTATTTTTCAGAAACAACAGAACAAAACTATAGGTCATGCGTCTGAAGCATGTGCAGATGAGGGAATTTTGAGCTTCAATAACACCAAGAACCAAAGTTTTACATCCCTTCCCCCAAACAAAGAGCTGGGACTGGACAGCAAGCCCCTTCTTAGTAACAACAAGACTGCTCAGATAATGGGTTGAATTCTTCTTGTAAACTGTATTTTCACTGTATACACACCCTCCCCAGACCACATAACTCCACACCAACCCTGAGATTATGATGTGCCTCCCTAGGCAGGCATATTGCCTCCCAGTTGAGAAAAAAACTGATTTGGCTGGAAACAGATATGTCAAATAAATGAAATAAAGTGTGGTATATACATAGAGTTATGCCCACAGTGTGAACAAACTCTGCCAGGAGATGCCATGGAAGAAAGATTTCACAGAGGAGCAAAGGCTTAAAGCATGAGGAGTTTTCAAGTAAACAAAAGAGAATGCTATCTTTAGTATAAGGACTAGGGCTAATCGAAGACCATATGACAAGAACAACACTGACCCACCCAGCAAACAACAAAATGGGCATAGCTAGCACCTTAGAGCTGAGTTCATTCAGTGCTCGTTTACTCCAGGAGATGATATGCCATTTAACAATTCGGGTAATTGGGGCTCCGAGTGGATAAGTGACTTGTCCAAGGTCACACAGTAAATAAGAACTGGAGTTACTTTAAACTCAGGTCTTTTAAGCCTAGTGCGGTGCTCCTTCCAATCTACCACACTGCCTATCAAAGCAATTGGTATCTTAAACACATACTACTCATAAATAATGCACAATTAATTGGAGATTGCAAAGAACTCCATATTCCTTTTCAGTCTCTAAATCAAGTCTCTGAAATACAATATACTTAGAGAAGTGTATAAGAACCACACCAAATGGCAATCAATTTGCCTAAGAACATAATTTCACCAAGCACCTAATCATTAAGTGTATGGAAAAGAATTTGGCCAAAGAGAGGTCTGACCTTTGTCCTCTGCTTCTGGGAGGTAATCTATGTCATACCTGAGAGAAATGTCTTGTTTAGGGAGAGTACTGACCCCATCAGATCGTAGGGTAGGGCAAGCCCCACTCAACAGTCTAAAAGTGAAAGACCAACCATGTAATTCAATGTGAGGGCTTTGAGTCATGTGGTATTAATTAACATGAAGTTGGAGATCAACCACATGCACAATCAATCAATCATGCTTAGGCAATGGAGTCCCATAAAAACTGTGAACACAGGCACTGTAATATGTGGGGAAAGAGGAGTCTCCACCTTTACTGCGAACCTTCAGACACTAATTCTAATCACAATACCTCACCTTTATCACTGCCCCCAAATACAAATGCAAATGAGAAACTTACATTAATTCCTTCCAAAACAGACCACTGCCAACTCAGGAAGAAAAAGAGAAGTAAATATAAACAACGAGGGGGGAGGTGGGTGATGAGGGCTGGCAGGTAGGAAAAGGACAGGAAAAGAGAAGAGCTCGGGAAGAGACACATCCAGGGACACCACTTACTGGCTCTGCATGGATATTCCCCACCCCTTCCCCAACCCCCAAAATAAAAATCAACAGATCGGGTCCCATATCGCTTCCCACCCCAAATCCTATTCTAAGAGTCAAACCATAGGCAAAAGAAATGCAAAGTCCCCATGAAAAAAGGCATTAAAGGCTAAAAGTGTACTGAGAAGTAACGTAGTTAAAAAACAATATAAGTCAGCGGGAAAGAGCCCCCTGCTCCCACACCACCACCGTCAGTCCATACAGCAGTTCTGGAAATACCCCTGTGACTGCAAACTTCCTTTGAGAAAACATGGCAGAATCATCTCTAACATCTATTCAGAAGAACATCACAACATACCAGAGTAGCATGGTCCTCTTGCTACTACTGTTATCTCCTTCTGGTGCTTACAAGCAGCTCTTCTGAGAAAGCATTCGTTCTGATAAGTGTCTCCATTTGATGCACACACGGGAATGTAATTTGTATGGCACTGCAAAAGAAACAAAACCAAATTCTCAGAAATAAGCATGAATATTCAGTTTATTCCATATTCATGAATGCATTACCATAGTATTATGACATACTTCCAACTGTAGAATAATTTGTTCTTTTATTTGGTTTAAAAAAAAGAAGAAGTATACTGCTTTCTCATACCTTTATTAACTATCCACCGAAATAAGAATGAAAATCCCTTTCCTATCTGCTTCATTTGCTTGCTATAAAGATCCAGTAGGATAATTTAAGAGGAGATTCCTGGCAATGTTTGCAATGAGCACTAAAAATAAAATGTCATTTTATTATAATCAAAATTCACTTCTTTAATATGCAGTCCCAGGGTAAATGCTATAGGAGACACAAAAAAATACATGAGGTCTGTTCTCAGAGACCTTACAATCTTGTTAGAGCGCCATACAAATACCAAGTGTATTTAATATATATACACATAAATATGTATATATATAGTAGAGATAGATCATGTACTAAATCAAAAGTGTAGACAATAAGTATAGTATCTAATACCTACTATTGTAAGCTGGAGTATTCAAGAGAAACCTTCTCAGAGAAAGTAAAATGTGAACTGGACTTGAAGGATACGTAGAAAGAAAGAAGGCAGATGAAGAAGAAAAAAGGTTTGAGAAACGACAAAGGACCAGTATGTTTAAAAAACTTTAAAACCTCTACATGTCAAAAATATCATAAACAACTAAAGTTTTAAAATCTGGAGAAAATATAATGACACAAGTTATTATCATTACTAAAGAGATAACACAAATTGATTTAAAAATGAACAAAAGACAAATGAACAGAACAATTACAAATGGTCAATTAATATATATAAAATGCTGACCTTCACTAGTACTCAGTAAATGAGGTGTTACTGTTAGCTACAAAACTGGCTATTAAACAAAAAAAAACTTCAATTTGGTGGGCATACCAATATGCCTGTTGTGATAATTTAGATTGGTCAACCTTTTGAGAACATAATTTAACAACACATTTCAAGAGTCTTGAAAAAGGAATGCAGTTTCTCGATCCACAACTACATTTTTAGGGATCTATCTGAAGAAAACTATTATAGACAAAAGATTATTATAGACATTTCAAACAAAAATTTATTTTTTTAATTTTTCAATTACAATCATTATTATTCAGTATTAGTTTCAGGTGTACAGCCTAGTGGTTAGACAATCATAAACTTTACAAAGCGTCCCCCCCCCCAAGTATTTCCAGTATCCACCTGGCACCATACCTAGTTGTTACAATATTACTGGTATATTCCCTGTGCTGTACTTTACATTCCTGTGACTATTTCATAACTCTTAATTTATACTTCTTAATCCTTTCACCTATTTCACTGAGTCCCACAAGCTCCACCCCCCGACAACCATCCATCTCTTCTCTGTCTCTGAGCTTTTTTCAATTTCAAACAAAAATTTATTAATATAAAAAATGTAAAAACAACCTAAAGCATGTTATATCTGTTCAAGTAATTAACATTACAGTCACCGAGAATTACCTTTTAAAAGAATATTGTATGACAAGAAGAGATAACATAATATTAGGTGTAAAGCAAGTAAAATAATACCACATGTATAACTTCTGAGAGTTTTGTGCCATTTTATGATGTTTATCAAGTTCACAAAACTGAATGCAAATTTTAAAATGATATCAGTAAAAATAGAGCAAGAAAGTAAATTACGCATATATGATCTCTATTATTTAGAAAAAATAAATATTCATAATGTAAATCCTGGAAGAAAACATCAATAAAACTTTTATATTACTTGTCATGGTTTTTTATTTCCATGATTTTCAGTATTTCTCAATTTTTCTCCAGTGAACGAGGTTTACTTTCATCATTTACTCTTTTTCTTAACTTTTTAAACATTTAATCATTATTGTATTTTTCCCATTACCATTTAGTCCCCTTCTACCCCCTCCCCCCAGCAGTCACCACACTGTTGTCCACGTCCATGAGTCCTTTTTCCTTTTTGCTCAATCCCTCCACCCCCTCACCTCCCGCCCCCCGCTAGCTGTCATCCTACTCTCCATCTATAGTCTGAACCCATTTTATTTGCTCTTAAAAAGTGATCAACTTACTTTATGAGCCATAAATAAGACATGTTACCACAGGTCAAGCACTGATGAAGACAATCTCTAATAAAATATTTTATGACTAAGTTGACTTGGTATACATTATCAGCAGACTCCTATATCAACTTTAATTAAAATTAAATTTTTACTTTAGGAAGCCTTACTATATTGCTCCAATTATTCATGGATCACATCCCTTTATTATCTTTCCCTAAAATGTACACAACTTATATGATGTCTGTAGGAGTAAATATGTTACTCTGTCATTATACAATGCATAATTAGCAAAAGAGACCATAAGTTCCAAAATGTCAAGTGCTAAGTCTAAAAACTTTTCAACCAACTCTGCTCAACAAATGCTTAATGACTTTCTAATGGCATGGTCTCAAAGGTACTAATATCACCCCCTAGGAATAGATGCCCTTATAAAGGATTTTTTTGGTTGTTACAATGATAAAGGACATTACAGATGGAGTCCATGGATGGTAGATTTACGAGGTCTGTCCGGAAAAAGTTCAGCCGTTGTTAATATAACAAGACTGCTTTAAGTGACATCGATGTAACCTGACAGCCAAGGTGAGTGGACTAGAATGTGCATGTGTGGACAATAACGATTTCACTGTACTAGTCAGTGAGAGCCATTGAGTGAGCATGTGTACTGTGTGGCCATCGCATTCAAAATGACTGAGCAAGTAGAGCAACGAATCTGCATCAAATTTTGCGTTAAGCCTGAACATTCCTCCGCAGAAACTCTTTTGATGATTCAAAAGGCTGCAGCTATGAGCAACTGGTGATTGGCAGCTTCATCACGACAATGTGCCCACTCATGCATCACGTCTGGTGCAGAGTTTTTTGGTGAAACATCAAATCACCCAGGTGACTCAGGCCCCTACAGCCCAGATTTGGCGCCTTGTGACTTCTGGCTTTTCTCAGAACTAAAATCACCTTTGAAAGGGAAAAGATTTCAGACCGTCGATGAGATTCAGAAAAATATGACAGGGCAGCTGATGGCAACTGGTAGAACTATGTTAGGTCCCAAGGCGCCCACTCTGAAGGGGACTGAGACGTCACTGTCCTATGTACAATGCTTCTTGTATCCTGTATCTTCAATAAGTGTCTATTTTTCATATTACATGGCTGGATACCTTTTGGAAAAACCTCATATGTAGTGCACCCAACAAAGACATACATACATACCATACAATTTCTGATTGCTTCTCTATCCATTTACATGAGAACTATGATAAGACTTACCATTGCAAATAAGCCTGCTCTGTTATAACTTATCCTAATAATAGTTTTTTTTTTTCTAGCATCCACCAAACCTCTACATTTATGTTTTCAGATATTTTTGGTATAAGACTGCTCTAATCTTTATTAAATCCAAACATTCATTATAAGTAGATATAAGCATCTGACTACTGTATTGTCTTCTAGAGTAATCATGCCCAAGCATCTACATTTTCAATAATTTATGGTAAGATAATTTATTTTACTATAAATATTTTTATTTCTCCTTTACATTGCAATTATACATTATATTGATTTCTTTAAGTATGTGTTCATGTAAGTTACATTATCTATGAATTTCATTAAAAAACAGTAAAGAAACAATTCAAATTATTGGTTATAAAAAGGGTCATGAAGTCTGATACAGCTGAGAATCTCTAAGGTAATAACAAACATTTACTGCACATTGTTAGAGCTTGGAGTCGAGGCCCCGATGGCCGATGAACTTGCAAGTGTAGGTAGTGTGCTACACGAGGGGCAAGGTTTTCGCTAACACCACGAGGGTCTCTGGCCCCATGAGTGGGGTTTGGTAGTAATCCTTGCTACAAGTAAAAAAAAAAAAAAACATTTATTCAAAAGCTTTTATCTAGTAAACACTGGCTACAACTTTAAATATCCTATCTAACTCAAATATCATAACAACCTTGTGAAACACATGACTTAGTGCTTAGATCTAGTGCTCTGAAGTGTATGTTGAGTCCAAATCCTGGGTCCACCATCCATGCGTCTATTCTCTAGCACTAGTGCCATTTTCCCCATTGGTAAAGTCATAATTCTAATATTACAGTATTAGCTAATAAAGTTGTTATAAAGGCTAAATAAGAGAAATTCATCTTTAGCATTTATATCTAGCCATAGTGAATTCCCAGTTAGCTGGTTCTGGCATTGATTGCCATTATCATTTGTGAGACTTAAGTAGGCCTGGAGTCATAGCTATTAAGTGGAAGACTCCAATTTCTCACAATGGATGTGCTCTGACCACTACAAACTTAAGTTGTATGTCACCTGGTGGTGGTAACGGAGGGCTTAACACAGTCTAGGCAATGTCCTTCAAATGCAACCTAACGAGCACATACCTAAGAGTGAGCATGAGATACGAGAAGCAGATCTGCTAATCCCTGGTCAGTCTGTTTCCAAGGGTCTCTCTGAGGAACCTCTCCTTATGCTGTGAGCAAATTAAGGGGTTGAGGCAATTTCAATACGGCAACTCCTGACTTAGGCAGGGACCCTGACCTAAGGTCTGCCTCGTCTGTACTGCCTCCCTTGCAGGGGGAAAGAACTCTCCCCTATAACTCTCTTTAGCAGAAAGAAAGTGATTTGAAGCAGTTTAGAAAGGTTGCAGCAGTGCACAATTCTGGAGCCACACCATTCAAGCATGTATTATGTATCTGCTATACATCAGGAATGGTGCTGAATACAATAAATAAGAAAATAATAAGGTTGGGATGGTTAATTTAATGTATCAGTTGACTGGGCCCCAGGGTGCCCAGATGAAACATTATTTCTGGATATGTCTATAAGGGTGTTTCTGGGTGTGATCAGCATTTGAATCAGCAAACGAAGTGCCCAATATAGGTGGGATCGGCCAATCCACTGAGGGCCTGAATAGAATGAAATAGTGGAAGAAGAAAGAATTTGCTCTCTGCCTGACTGCTGAATGGGAACATGGACATCCTCCACGTTCTTGGGCCTTCACAAACACTCAGACTGACTGACATCAGCTCACCTGATTCTCAGACCTTCAGACTTGGACTGGAACAAAGAGGAAGAAAGAAAACAGAAAAACGTCATAGGCACCCCCCGTTGTATATTGCCCAAGTTTTAAGGGAAAGATACAGCACTGATCATTTTTCCTTGCACAAAATTAATACAGGTAGCTTTGTTTACATGATGTGGCAAGATAAAATAATTCTTATTCACAGACTAAAAAATGTTTTATGACTTGTTTAAAATCCTGCTATTATTAGTTAAAATATGTTAAAATTATATACATGGAAGCTTATATTAACACTGAAAGCACGCTGAATCATAATCAAGTTTTTTAAATGAATTGGAAGATATTGCTAAAGCATCCTCATATGTTTAATGAACTTATGAGGTCATTGTTCTTAAACTGGCAAGAACCTAAGCCTAACTTGAACAGATTTATAAGCTTATAAGAAGGCAGAGTAGTCAAAGGAAGGCTTGCTCAGCAGCAGGATCAAATCATGCTGTAAGCCTGCAGGCTGTTTGCTCCTACAAGGCAAGGACCTTGACTTGAAACATCTCCATATCCTCAGCATCTAGCCTAGCGTGCAGCACAAAGCAAGCACTGGATAAATGCCTATTGATCTCAGCTCCTAACTTTCATTTCCCTTTCCTGCTTTGCCACAAGGTAAGAATGCAAGGGATTCAGACATCATGAGAGGATTTTCTGGCTGTTCTAGTATATTTAAAAGGTCAAAACACTATTTCTTTACTATTTTAAGAGGTGCAGGGAAAACTTGCAGAGAATGAAAATCAGGATCATGAAGACAAAAATAGATAAACAGGATGTTAAATTTAAAAGTGTATCACCCTGGCCAGTGTAGCTCAGTGGATTGAGTGCTGGCCTGTGTACCCAAAGGTCATTGGTTCCATTCCCAGTCAGGGCACATGCCTGAGTTGCGGATGGGGTCCCCAGTTGGGGGTGTGCAAGAGGCAATTAATTGATTGATGTTTCTCTTGCACATCAGTGTTTTTCTCCCTCTCTTTCTCCCTCCCTTCCCTTCTCTCTAAAAATAAATATTTTTTAAAAAAACATTTAGAAGTATATCAAAAATTGAAAAGGAGCCCTAGCCAGTAATCCTGCAAACCAAAAGGTCACCAGGTCAATTCACAGTCAGGGCACGTGCCTGGGTTGAGGGTTTGGTCCCTAGTTGGGGCATGAGCAAGAGGCAACTGATTGATTTTCTCTCTCACATAAATGTCTCTCTCCCTCTTTCTCCCCCCTTCCCCTCTTTCTAAAATCAATAAAAAGAAAAAAATTTTTGAATGAAAATGCCACTAGAATAATTTCTTTAAAATACAGAATTCTTTTTCTATAATCTATGTAAACTGAAAAGGAACCAACTCTACGTTATATACTATTAAGTGATTTACTACTTTGAAGAGACATTAAATACATATATGTATAAGACACAGAATATTTCTAGAAGGAAATACAAGAAATAATAGATGTTGCCTCTGAGAAGAACAACTGGTAGTTTGGAATGAAGGAAGACATTTTTCATTATATTATATATTGTTATATATTGTTCAAGTTGTTTACTATGAGCATATATTACTCTTTAAAAATATCAGAACAGTAGATTCTCATAGATTCTCGAGAGATAAGCTTTTATATATATTATATATAAAATGTTTAGACAGTTAATGAATATAAATTGCTCAGCACAGTGAACAATATATAAGTATTCAAACAATGCATTGTATATCATGTACACACACATATGCACACATATGTGTATCTTTACAAATCACCATAAGGGTAAAAATACTGCCAAAAATAGGCAAAGAATATGAAATATTAATTCACAAAATAAATATATGGAACATGTTTAATATCTCTGGTAATCAAATGCAAATTAAGTGTTTTTTTGCCTTTAAAATTTATAAACTTTAAAGGATTTCAAAATCTACTACCCACAAGCTGAGACAAAATAAGCAGTCTGGATATTTATATTGAGGAGAATGTAAATCTGCACATGAGCATCCCACTGACCCAACAATTCCACATCAGATAATTTAATCTAAGGGAATTATGAGACAGTTGGAAGAAGGGAACTATGAGACAGTTGAAAGACTGGAACAGTTCCAGTCTTCCTGATACAGGGCGGCTAAAACACTAAAAAAAAAACAAAAAACTACAATCTTTCTGGGTTAGAGAACCAGAGGACAGAATTCAGGGAACCAGGACCATTGAGAAGTGAGAAAGAAAATACCCAAAAGGAGAATCAGAGGGGAGTCCCAGGGTCTGTGTACTCTTGCTGGCTTCTTCTGAACCACTCATGGGGCGTATTCCAAGTAGCCCAGCTAAGGCTTGAAAAAAATAAACATTTCTGTGGTGCTGCCACAATAGGGAAGGCAGAGTTTGCCATTTGATTTCAGCCAACTGTTTCAAAAGTAACAATAGTCTTCAGAGTAACAAAGAATTCAAAGCTCTAAAACACATCATTCACAATGTATAGGATAAATTCAAGGTTACTCTAATAAAAAATAAATAAACTAAACAGCACAATCCATTCTAAAATGAAAAGACCATCAATAAAGATGATTTCTGAGATGCCTCAGATGTTAAAATTAGCAAAGATTTTAAAGCAGGAATAATATTTTTGTGTTCACAGCAATTTTGTTTGCAATGGATAAAAAGACAGAAAATCTCAACAGATAAATAGAAACTAAATTTTAGAAATAAAATATCTGAAATTAAAAACTCACTGAATCAGAAGAATGGATATAATAGAAGAAAGGATTAGTGAACCCCGGAGACAGATCAAAAAATTCATCTAATGTAAAGAACAGAAAGAAGTAAAAGTTCACAAGAGCTTACTACATACACTATGCACACCAATACCTTCTTTTAAGGAATGAAGCCCATTTCAGTTACCATCTCTTTTAAGAGGGTTTGAGGGAGGAGGCAGGGCAGCCAGACACAACACACTGGTCAGATTGCTGCATGAGCAACCATGCAGAGGGGAGCACAAGAGCAGCTAAGGCACGTCAAAAGTGGCTATTGGGAATAAATATGGATTGTTAAGTCCCTTTTGACCACGAAGAAACTCTCTAACTGGACTATAGTATACCTACTCTCAATTTCTTTTTATGAAAATAAACTACATAATAGTTTATAGTTTTCAAAGAGGTTTCATATGCAAGCTGTCTTTCTGATTTTGATTCTCATTACAATAACATACGAGGAAATTTGCCTTCTCTTTTCAGATGGAGCACACAGAAACTCATCTGAGGTTATAGTGACTGAAAATACTGTACCCTTTCCTGCTGTTAAAATCCAAAGTGGTGGGTATGGTTTGAACAAGATCATGAGTGGAAAAAGACTCTTGTTCCTTCTTGCTCTCATCTGAAATCCTGAATCAGGGATCACCTTGTGAGCAATGTTCTAAAACCAAAATAAAACTCAATCATAGAAAAAAACAAAAAGAAAGAACTGAGTGTAACATACTTTGCTTCCCTTCTTTTTGCTTCTTTTTAAACAATGGAACCACAACTGAAAAGCACCTAAAAAGCAAAGATCTTAGTTTGAGGTTACCCTTTCTAGTTCACCTCTAACTTGACCTACCCTGAGGCTTCAAATCAGTAATGTCCTTTAGCCTAAAAAGATGAGATAGGCCTGGCTGCTGTGGCTCAGTGGATTGAGCATCGGCCTACAAACCAAGAGTCACTGGTTTGATTCCCAGTCAGGGCACATGAGAGGCAACCACAGAGTGATGTTTCTCTCCCTCTCTTTCTCCTTTCCCCTCTCTCTACAAATAAATAAACAAACAAATAAATAAATAAATTTTAAAAAAAAAAAGAAAAGATGAAACACCAGCAAGTAAGAATAGAAGGGAAAGGGAGACTAGAAAGAGAAGGAAAGGGGGAAAATGTCAATGGCAACCTGTACCTTATTTCACTTTGGTGACAATTATACCTTACATTTGAATAGAACAAATATTTTTTCAAGGCATTTTTTACGTCTATTATTGCCAGTCTGTCCTCCTAGTTCAAGGAAAGAAGCACGGAAGGTACAAATAACCACTTACCTGACAAAAAAGGAGTCGGTGGGCTGTGACCCTAACCTCCTTATGGGGTTCAAGGTGTTTTAAGCTTTGTAATTTGAAGAATGTAGAATTATAAAATATGAGGAATGTAAAATAGTTCAAAACAGGTTGAGTTTTCTCACCTGAAATTGGCATACACATTTCAAACCATCTCCATCTTCTTTACAGACGCCTCCGTATTTACATGATGATTCATCACAAACTCTTACATCAGACTCCCTCACATTTAATTCTGTAAAAAAGGAAAGATGTGTTTCATGTAGTTATTTGTCTTTTTGTATCCAAATATACATGTATAAATAAATGAAAAAAATCCTTAAAATTTGTAGAGCATCTCATCATAAGTATAATAAGACCATATACAAAAAGCAAGTTCTATATGACACAAAATGTTCGATTCCCCAATGAGAATTTTGCATAATAATATGCCTAAAAGTATCCAAACCAAAATAAAACTCAAAATTTCAGAATTTCACATAAGGTAAATCGACAGAATTCTTCTATTTTTGCCTCCTAAGATCTTAAAATAATCTTCTTAGTAATGTTTTAATACTTTAATTATTTTTCCAGCGATTGTTCCTTTTAAGGGTAACAAATAACTACACAATGTATACAAATATGGAGTCATTATGTTGTACCTGTGAAACTAATATAACATTATGTTAATTAAGCCCCAATGAAAAAATTAAAAAGAAAGAAAAAGGCAAGTCACATCCAGAACAATGCCATTTATACAAAGCTCAAAACCATGAGAAATTAAACAATATTTTGTTTAGAAGTATTTTGTGTATGTGAAATATTATATGATAAAAGATTTAAAGCACTTTCAATCATCATTTCAGAAGTAAAAAAAGATTAAAAAGAAAAAAGGAACCATAATTCTTTTGGTACCCAGAATAAATTTAGGGTAATTATTCTCTCTAGACAAATAAACCATTTTAATTACAAAAGAACTTGAATTTCAGAAAAGAGATATATAATATGGCGCATTTATGTGCACAAAATTAAAGAGATTCAAAATCTTATTAGACTCAAAATTTTTAAATGACTGATTTAAGTTTATTCTACCACAGGAAGCACAGCCAATCCTGGCGTTCTGTGGTCATTTTGCTCCTGCTGCAAGACTGTCAGGCTTGCTATGAAAGCATCAAGTTAAGCTTTCTAGAAAACCTAAGAAATTGCTTCAAGGTAGTGCTAAGTAAAGCTGCCAATCATATGCAATTGGGTAAAAATCACCACAAAGCAATTTTCACATTTTCCATATGGGGAATGAGAGCTACAAAAAATGCCTTTATGCAAACAGTAAACAAACGATTGTTCAAAAAACACATCCCAGCGCAGTGGTGAGCACACACGTCTGGGAGCAGAGAGGCCTAAGCTGACACTCGGTAGCTGAGACTGGGAAAAGCACAAGGTTTCCTGGCAGCTCTAGATCAAGATGAGGTCCTGGCAAGCAGATCTCAGGGAGCAGTTCTCCAGCAGTCCCTCATCCCTGGTGGTCTACGACTTCTAGATTTCAAAACAGGACTTCGTGGACTGAGTCAAGGAAGTTTTATATCTTGTGACATCTGTCCTGGTGACATATCATTGCCTCTCTCTGCCCCATTTGTTCTCACTGCTCTACAATGGCGTCGAGTCCCCTACTCTTAGCTGACCCTCCAAGGAGCTGGCCGTCAAGGACCTAAAATCCAAGGAGTTGACAGTTGACAGTACTTACTTGAGTAGCTACTCTGAACCAAGGGTGAGCATACCAAAAATTTTATTTTTACTTTCCCTTAAATGGCTCTCAAGTGCACAATATTAGATTACTCTAAGTTTCAAGCATATATGTAAATTTTTTTTAAAAAGACATGAGCGAAAACATGACAGGAAATGAATACAGACAGCTCTTTTGTTGCTCTCACAGTTTCACAAACTATTCCAGGCACACAGATGACCATCTTTAAATTACTTTTATATGGGCTATGGAAGCTTCATGTTCTCATCTCTCCACAATCCCAATTTTTTCTCATTCATCTCTTTCCCCTTTGACCACTTGCATTAGCTCTTGAGGCTCAAAACTAAGTGGGGTTTGCTTTTTTCCTACCTACCAAGAGTTCTACTAGGCACAAGGTCCAGTTCCAATTACTATCTAGTATACATCTTGAAACCCAAAGAAGATAACTACATGTCCTTAAAGAACTGATCTGAAAAAGAGACTAGCAATCTATAGTATCTTTGCTCAACTACAGGCTTAAACAATTTCAGGGAATAAAAAGAACTGAACAATTTCAGAAATAAAATTTAGTGCATTTCTCTTTTTCCTTTCCTTTGCAGCCTTCAAGTTCTCACTGGGTTCCAGTACAATCAGACATATAAAATAAGAATAAGTAAAGTTTTTATTTTGCCTGTGGGTCAAGGTCATGCTGAGTTACAACCTGCTATCTTGGCTTGAGATTCTTTGAGTTGTAATATGGTTCACCTGCTGTATTTTAAAAAATACAATGGGATTCAATCTAGAACCTACACTATCCCTGCCACTAAGAGTCACAAATATTTGGAGTCCCACAGTTGTTCAGGTATGTGTTTGCATGAGGGACTAAGGGACATTTGGGGAGACTACCTGTCCTTACTGACTGAGGCAAAAAGTTTGGCCCAATAAGCAAAGCCCTGGACAGAAGGAATGTCCCAAATACACGGTGGTGTCTATCAGGTGGACGGCTCCCACTGCCCAGCCACCAAGGTCCATCGTGACAGACACAGGAGCTACAATGAGACTAAGACTAGATAGAGAATGGCTTTCACTAAAAGCTCTGAAGCAAAAGACATAAAGAGCTCTGCTTTGATGCCTCCATAACAAAAGGGGAGGAAAAAGGCTGGAATATCTCCATAGCCCTAGCATATCAGGAGCAAACCTGGAAGAACAAGAAGATAACAGTGTCCGGCAGGTACCTCTGATATCTGGAGTGAGGTACCACTGAGCAACTTGCAGGGACAGCAAACATCACAGAAAGAAAAAGACGTGCCTCATGGCAGTGGCCAGAACACATTAGTGAACCCACACAAAGCACCCTTTGGTGAATCCAAGAATAAACCAGGGGTAGGAGGGAGCATTCTGGAGAACCTAGAGGTCCTATATTAATAGGAAAGGGTAAAAGTCACAAAATTCTGATTATTTGATTATTAGTCACGTTTTACTTCATGCCTACCTTGCTGTTAAATCCATGTTATTTTCCTGTTCTAATGTGTTAAACGTGGTTATTTATTTCATCAGAAGCAATTAAGTATCTATGTATCTAATCCTATGCTAAGAATTTGGGAACATGGAAAAAACCGTAAGAGGGAACTTATGATCTCACTAACAGATAGAACAAATGGTAATGAATTCAATATAGCCTATAATTAAGGGAATTATAACTGTGTTGTACAGGCTATGACTGCTCATGAAGTTTCGAGTAGGAAATAAAAAATAGATTTGAAGCACAGGATGC